>NC_044061.1:21269518-21359518 GCF_902167405.1 Gadus morhua | reverse complement strand
GAGAGACTCGATTTAACAACAGGTCCTCGTGCCCTTACTTGGTAAAACAGTGTCACCTAGTGGTAGAGTTTATATATTACTTTATTATTACTTTCTCTTTATTAGAGAAAGAGACACAAGAATGGTACAACTATAAGGACATAACGGAGTACAGGGCAGGCCTAAGACTCCTACTCCAACCTAATATGGTCTGGAGTGAAGGGTGAAGGCCTTTAATCAAACCTCTTATGGTTTGGTGGACTGGGCCAAGACTCAGCCTATAATCAATTATGGTGTGGTGATGGGGGATCGAAGGCTCTCCCTCACCTGGTGAGTGGCCCCATGCGGGGGTGGGAGAGGGCAGAAGGTAGTCCTGGCGGGGGAGGAGGGGGGAGGAGGGCAGTGATATGGACATGCCCTTAGTCAGCTTCCGCTGTTTCCCGCTCCGAGCTATAGGGGAGGGAAAGAGGGGGGCAAGGGAGGAGGGGAGGGGGCGAGGGGGAGAGGAGATGGGATAACAGGTAGAGAAGGCTAGAAAAGTGGTTTAGAATAACTGTTCTACCATGACATGTCAGATGATAAATATGGACATAAAGACATGTCACATGATATTTATGAACATAAAGACATGTCAGATGATAAATATGAACATAAAGACATGTCAGATGATAATTTTGAACATAGACATTTCAGTTAATAAATATGAACATAAAGGCATGTCAGATGATAATTATTAACATAGACGTGTCTGATGATAATTCCGAACATAAAGAAATGTTAGATGATAAATATGAACATCAAGACATATGCTCCTTTAGAACAAGTGTCCTCAATCTTCTATGAATAAGATAGATGCAGTGCTTTGCTCCACACTTGCTTGAAAGGTGCAAAATATTTCCAGTTTAATTTGGAGCAACAGATGTCATCCACATCAAGGTTCCACGCAGAGTTCTACCACTACGCAGACAAGGCCTAGTAGGCAGGATAGTATAGAGTACAAACTCTAATCTACTAGATTCCTCAGGCATGTTTTCATATTAAAGTTATATGCAAGGTTTGTATATTTCAAACTAACTTAACCCTATATATGAGCAATTGTTTCATGCATCCACTATACATGATCATGCATTTATTTGTTCAAGAACACTATTTCAAGTCATTTACAGTAATTGATTACACATTAACACGTACATATATAGACTGCATAATGTATATCATGAGGAACTATGCAGGCCGTGTGTTAGCACTCGTCAGTTACAGTCTCCCTTATAGGAGATATAGGCTATAATCTGATCAACTATGCAGGGCAAATGCTAGGACTGGTATAGTAGGGACTACAGTCCCCCAGCCCTGTAGCACTAATTTACCACTTTAATGAGATACATTCTCTCAGATCGCCCGTCTCTTGCCAATGAGTTCAGTACATGATGAAATATTCATGTGCAACATGCTAGCTGTGTTTCTGGAGATGTTTCCAGCACTGAGATGGAAGGACTTGTCCGCTCCCAGCGATAGGATTCAAACAGCATTTGTGTATCCGCACAGCTGTAGCTTCATTCAGCGGCGGAACAGAAGGGGTTCTTAAACGTTTTATCTTAGGACCCAACAGAAACGATCACCCCTGGGGGCCGAACAATCGCACACTAAGAAAACTCTCAGCAAACCAGAATTGGTGTTCCTTAAATCTTTACAAGGATCAAAAGGTTTTCCGAGCATTCTTTGCGTGTCAGACCATGAGCAACCTCCAACCCGATTGCAAACCATAGTTTAATAGTTTGTGAGCAGTCTCATTAGCACAGAGACTGTGCTTATGAAGAACTACCAGAACACTTCTCAGAAGCACTGCAGGACTTCATGATCCTCTCTTTAGTAGGTCAACTCCTCTCCTGACACACTTCTCCATGACGATGAGGATGATGGTGGTGATGAAGGACAGGGGACAGTGTTAAGTGGGCTGATGAAGATGATGATGGTGGCGATGAAGAGAATTAAATGGGCTAATTGGATTTGCCCTCCACCCTGAAGGAGCAGAAATTAGCACTAAGAAACACACAAGAAACAATCTACTCGCAAGACGAAAAACATCACTGATTATGTGTAATAAAACTGATAATAAACATATAATTACTATGAATACTTATATTGTGATTATGTATTATGCACTATGTATTATTATTATTATTATTATTATTATTACTTTAACACTCATGATCTGTTTATTATGATGAATATAATGACGTCATAATCTGATTATAACGATGAGTTATAATATCATCATGGTGTGGTTATCATGATCAAGTTATAATGATGTCATGATTTTGTATAATGATATATAATAATGATTTCATCATCTGGTTATTATGATAAGTC
The DNA here is from genome assembly GCF_902167405.1 of Gadus morhua. Lineage (NCBI taxonomy): Eukaryota > Metazoa > Chordata > Actinopteri > Gadiformes > Gadidae > Gadus > Gadus morhua. Next base: position 21,357,169 of record NC_044061.1, on the reverse strand, counting down.
ATAATGACTACAATACTCCAAAAAACTCAGTCACTAAACAACCTAAAGCAAACACAACAGGCTATGATTGCACAATCAAGTAATGTGTTCTTATAAATGAGGTATTAATAATTATTAAGTAATAATAATCTTACCTGAATCAACTTTGGCCTTTTTCTCTCCTTTTTTTCCTTTTCCATCGCGTCTATTTCCAAACACCGCTCTGAACATACCGAGGCGCTCTGTTAAAGTAAATGTATTGATTGGAATACAGACTGTGATGACCTATTAATGACACACCACTTCTATTCTATAGCTGGTATACTCTGATCACTGCTGCTGTCTCTCTTTACTGTTCTCCTCTCCTTGCGCTTGTGACAACCACCATGGCTCTACTGAGATTTGTGTTTGCGCGCAAACGCACGAACTTCTCCAGACGCCCTATATTTACGCTGCATGGAAAGCGTTTAGCAGGGGTCTTCGTCTCTCCCCGCCTCAAGGGGTCAGTGCTGCACAGCAGGTACATTTTTTTAATTGTACTTTTAGTTGTAATACTCTTCATGGTTAATGCATATTTCTAAATCGGATTGAGCAGAGACAATTAAAGAAAATAGTTGACATTGAGGGTAGTTGTACATGTTGTGACCAAAGGGAAACGGACGGTAGAGCATGTTTAGGTTGTTTGTTGGATATAGAGAATATGCGGTGGTGAAAACTGTTCGAGTAGGTCTAGGAGGGAAATCAATAATTGACTTTACTTACACTTTGCTACTTCAGGTGACATTAGTTCATGCTCAGTATGTTTAACACCTCAGCCTGTACATGAGCCACTTCCCCAATTTACATATTATGTATTGGCATACACGTTTTCTAGAGTATACATGCTCATTTTCTCTACAATTGTATTGTTTAACATAAATGTATTGCATCTTATGATTGTAGCTCCAGGCGAACAACCATGTTGTGCAGTCCCTCAAAGAACATATTGTACTACTCATGATGTAGGACAAGATGACACAAAGAAATGCTAACAGAATTCATGCTGGTAACCATGGATGTATAATAAGTATTATAATAATAGTTCTAAAGACAAAGCTATAATTTCAACAATATTTTTTTCATTTTTATTTCAACAATTTCCCCCAGGGGATCAATAAAGTATTTCTGATTCTGATTCTGATTAAACAAACACAAATAATATTGAGTTGTAGCCACGGCGCCAATCGTGCCGCCGGGAGTCCAAAGACAAAATTGACGTAGTCGCTCACTTCCTTATAAAAAATAAAGAAAAATAAATCGAAAATAAACATATTAAAAAAATGTAGCAAAATATATTTTATAATCCATAATTTACAAGGGAATATAAAGTGCATTGTTAAGAGTCTGAGATGGGGTGTGGGGGTGATTAAATTCCTACCCTGACCAAAAGGTGGCGGTAGCCAACGCTGTAACATTAAGCAGAAGAAGAAGAAGAAGAAAAAGAGGTATAAAAAGAAGATTTGGCCTCCCGTTATTTCTACTCGGTCCGGCGTTAGGTGATGAATCACGTGAGTTTAACATCAAAAGCCATCGACTCTTAAATGTGTTTAAAATGAATTGTACAAGCCTGTTATCAGGAAGAATACTATACTTGTTAACAATTCTACTGTATTATTTGTACGTTATATTGTTGAAGTTAAGCGTTGGGTTACTTGTTGGTTTGGTTTTTGAATCTGTGGGGTGACTGAGGATCTCTAATCAAACCTAAGATATGTATTTCATTTAACTAAACCCGTTGTCCCCGCAAAGTACATATTTTTTCATTCATTTTTTTCCGAGTTTACGAGATTACAATGAATCACGGCTTGGCTTTTTACCTTCTTGCGACTATTACTGCTAATATACAAAATGAATTGGTATAATTCTTGGTTGTACGTAAATAAACATCAAATACAACTGACTCCAAACTGACTTCGTTATCCTCAACCAGTGACGGCCCATAAGCATGACCAAAGAGCCTAAACTTTTAAAATTCGGTTTGACTTGAAACAGAAAGTTCTGAATGCGATTTGACCACAAGTGTTGAAGAGGTAATCTATCCTGGATTAGAAATGAAATTAATGGAAGAAAATGTAATTTAATTACAGGAAGCCGAGGAGGTGAACTAGAGATTTACGCGCCAGTTCTCAGGTGAGTGGAGCGCACGGTAGATGCTGATGTCATGGAAAGCTTGCATCCCCTGATAGACCCGGAGCATGACTCATTGGCTCCTGGGTTTGCAAAGAGATGCTACATTCACCTCCTTCTTACGCCTCCTTTCCCACCTCCCCCTCGGTGGTTAAGGAGGATGAGTGGAGAACACTTCACCTCCTTACACATACTGTACATATTAGATTCACCTCCCCACATACTGTAAATGTCAGATTCACCTCACAAATACTGTTGACAAAAGATGGTTGGTTGCAACGGCTAGTCAGCTAGACTGAAAATGTATCTAATTTTGATAATTAATAATCGTCACATCAAGTACAAATACCATACATTGGTTGCTTTATGCTACAGAAATAAACACCTGGGTCGTTTTTCAATGGTTCAGAAGAGATTATGTCTAACTCTATGCTGTTTCGTTTTTCTTGTAGGTAACCATGGAGGTATGGCTGCATTACAAAACCGTTTATTTATTCTGTAAAGAGCTGAGATGTTTTTGCATAATATTTTTTAATATGTCTGATACATATTGTACACCAACATCCAGACTGGATTCATAGCATGACAAGTTGCCCTATTGAACCCATTTGTATTTCAAATGAACTAGTGGCTGCATTGCAGTTCTTTTTAAATCTTAATGTATTGTCTCTAAATTATGCACTGTACTTACTTTTAAATGTTAATAAAAAAAAGTTTAATATATATCGTTTCCCTGTCATTTAAGGTCATGTCCGCAGTTCAATTATATAAAGTCCCGAGTTAAGACTAGGGCCCTCATTGGTCAGCCAACTGAGTCAAACATTACATGCATTCCGTTCCTTATGAGATCAAAACGGCAGCCCCATACACTTGCCAGGTTAACTTATTGACTTGTTAATTAGTATTAACATTTATATTGCTTTATTCAAAAACCCATTTTCCATTGAGCAGAAATTAGCCTGGATAATATCTTGAGCAGTTACTTTAATATGTGAAACAAGGGTTACTGTACATAAGAGGCAAATTAATGTTAATAAATTTAATTCAAATGTATAAATGATTTCAAGTTTAAAATGGGACGCAGCCCAGACACGGAGTGGACCAAAATAACACTTGGCAACATTACAAACAATGCACCGAGTGGACTACCCAGTCAGACTGGGTTCGTTTAAAGCACATGTGTAAAACCCCATCAAGCAGTTCTGATTCGCGGGACCAGGTCACCACTCGGTTAGGTCCACTCATCACAGAAAATACAAATATAAACCACTTTCTAAAAACATGAGCGTGTGGGAGGAACCAGTGTAATCTTCAGACGAGAGGCTGGAAGGAGTTCAGTACCGAGGGCCTCATCCTTCTGTCTCGAGACTGGGAAACTATTGGTCCATCTCTAACCCTTTGCGGCTAGAGCCTCTCCTCTACCTTCTCCTCCTCCGCCTGGTAATGTCTGTACTCCGGCCTCAGCTCCCAGGTGTTCTTGTGGGTTCCCTTCACGTTGTAGTTCCCGATGTCCCGCAGGATCTCCTTCAAGTACGTCTGCGAGAAACAAATAAGGATTACTTATGTATTCCAGTCCCCTATAGACGCATTCATGCTTGGTTACAAGAGTTGAAACCACAGACAAAGAAAGCGAGAAACGGTACAGATACGCTCGCACGCAGGTGAACTTTATAATACAGAAATAACGTGTTTATATTGCCCTTTTAAAGATTCACGACATAATGGGAAACGAGTAAAAACAAGAATCAAAGCCACCATTTAACATCTAATGAAAGTCCCATTAAAAAGCATCCAGCATGGATGGTATAGAGAAGAGAGCTGTCAGAAAGTTCAAGACATGGTGGTGCTGCTCACCACCGGCTGCTTGGTGATGTCCACCAGATCTTTGATGTTGTAATACTGGTGCTTCTCAAACGCCGAAAACAGCATGTCCAGGACCTGCTGCTTGTCGACCCTCGCCCTTTTCCCTTCCTCCTTCTTCTTCCTGTCATACTCCAACTGCAGGGGAGAGAGAAGAGAACCAGGGGGCGAGGGAGATAACCATGATGAGAGAGAAGAGGGCCAGAGGTAGCGGGAACAGGAGGAAAAAGGGGGACAGAACGGGTGGTGAAGGGAGAAAAAAGGTCCGATTGGTCAGGTACAGTCCGGGCAATGTTGCTTCACAGCCATAAGGTCCTGGTTTAGAGCCAGTTTGGACATTTCTATACGTTTCCTTCCACACAAGAGACTTTTGTTTAAAAGGGGCCATGGCATGAAAATCTCACTTTATGTTCCCCTAGCCTGCCTATGGGCCCCCAGTGGCTCAAACTTGCGTTCGGTGTTGGCCCGCCAATGAGACACAACCGTGCGAGCACCACATGTGTGTGTGTGAATACACACACTGTAACGCAAGTTTTTCTTGTCGGCTCCTTGACGTCTCTTGTATTTCCACAACGAGACTGTATTGGGGGTTACCTCAGCCATGGTTGAGAAGGAATTGGGTGAAAGGAACTTTGGCTTTGACTCCCTGAAGTACATGAACTGCGACATGCCACCGGTTGCCGCGAGGCACCACCGCCGCGAAGCACCATCGCCCGGCAGCGGGCAGCCGGCAGCAGGCAGCGCGCGGTTCAGTCTACTTCAGATTGATGTGAAAGTGGAAGAAACAGAGACGTCGGAGAACCCGACGAATGTGTCCTTTGTGATTCATAATATCGTCTGGAGGCGCACACAGCTTTTGGCCGTGATAATATGTATTATATGAAATAGATATCTATGTATTATATGATATTATTTAGATATAGACCTCCAGGAGTGTAACGCAAGTGTTGTACACTTCCTTGTTATTTGGATAACCGTTCTGCTTTTGGTGTTATGGCACATAACACGTCGGATTCTCGTCTCTGGTATTTCTACAACGAGACTCGTAGTGGGGGTTATCTCAGCCATGGTTGAGAATGAATTGGGGGAAAGGAACTTTGGCTTTGACAACCTCAAGAACATGAACCACGACATGGAGGAGAAAGGGTTGGTTGGCTGCGAATGTCTCCCGCTTGAGCCCCCAGGAGGAGGGTGGGGGTGTGGCCCCCACCCTCCCCCTTGACCCGCCTCGCTCCTCCTCATTTGCATTATAGCTACAGACACCAAAGCAGCGCATTTGGGGGAAGCTCAATGTGCGCCTGGCTCGGAGTGGCTGTAACTCTGCACCACGGCTGAATTTCGGGAACGTCGTTGAATACTGTGTTAGTTGCCCACTAATACCTATATTAAAGCATCCATAAAATAGCATGTCAACTTTGACCCTATTTTCAGATCATGTTGGGTCTAAGGGGCTAATGAGGACAACAATATCTGAAAAAAACAACACTGTAAGAGCAGGAACATTTCATTGTTATTGCTCAAAAGGACTTCATGCCACTTGATCCCTGACGGTGAGGAAAATAAATGCAAACTATTATCCGAGGTGAAGTTGAGCCAGAGAAGTGAATAATGATACAACTAATCTCTACAGCGCCTTCCACCCGGACCCTAGGCACTTGACAATTGGGACACGCAGAATGAACACTTAAAAATGTAAATTGAAATGCCAAATAAAAAATATCAAAATCAGAAGAAAAAAAGCAGGATACTCTAATACTACTAGTAGCGTGGGTTTTTCTGGAAAAATCTCTTTAGTACTAGCAGTAACGTTGGTACTTCTAGGAAGTCCCTTGGTAGTACGACTACTTACGTTGGAGGCGTGGTTTGCCACTGGCTTGTAGTTGCTGGTCACAGGCTTGTCCAACTGCTGAGACAATCGCAACGGCTTGATCGACTCCTCAAGCTGCATCCTGGGGGCAAAGAGTACAGAGAGAGACAGGTCATTTAGGAGCAGGGTGGGGTTGGACAGCACAGAGACAGGTCAGTAAGGAGCAGTAATGGGTTATACAGTATAGAGACAGGTTATTGAGGACAGTTCTCACCGTTTGAGTTTCATGTAGCTGTCATTAACGGCTGGACGACACTCGGCCCTCTGCACCACGACCCCCTCCAACGCCACCTTGTCTACAGAGGACCAGCCACATCACAGCCTTTACCCACAAGCCATCTCTTCATTGGCGCCCACGCCAAGAGAAGAAGGGAGACTCCTTTCTTTCGAGCTTTGATGACTTCAGTCATGCTTTGATGACCAAAGATGTTTTGATTACAGATTTGTCCACGAAGCCCTATCTAACCATAATGCTGTCTCTGTTTCAGTGTGTTGCGGTGATCGTGTCTGGATGCCTGGATCCCCACCTAATGGCTACCACCTCCGCACTGGCCAGCAGCCAATCACAATTGACCCTGAATATGTTGCTCTATGTATGTCAAGTATGGCCCCCATTGCACTCCTTACCATCACTAGAATGATTCCTTCTTGCCATTTGGGGAGCTAGGGATAGGGGATGTCATAAATATATGGCCTATTGAGCCTTTTGAAACTGATTGGGATTAAGGGCTATACAAAAATAATTGACTTTGATAGTTCTTCCTCTCTTGTTCCAACAAAAACTACTTTGGAGCCCCTTAATTTACGAAGATGGATGCTCCTTTAAATACTGGGGATTACAGGGCTGTAACGTATGATACCACAGGATTCATCAGTTTACCATGAGTAAACAACATGACTCAACATTCAACAGCATCACCGTGCCTCAGCAGCCAATCAAAGTACAAGGGAGATGTGCACGCACAAGCGCGCGCGCACACACACACACACACACACACACACACACACACACACACACACACACACACACACACACACACACACACACACACACACACACACACACACACACACACACACACACACCTTATTCCTGCTTCAAACCATTATCTGAACCTTAAAAACAAACATCAGAACAAGAGTAGTCGGTTCCCACATACTTATAAGCTACTAATGCTTCTAACACTACACTAAGTAGAACTAACACGAATGTGCACTACCAAGTAGAAATACTACAACTGTTCCCAATACACTACTAAGTAGAACTACTAATACTGCTCCCCTTACACTACTAAGTAGAACTAATACTACTGTTTACTTTAACGTTAACTACTATTACTGTTCAAATACACTACTCAGTAGAACTTATACTACTGTACACTACTTAGTAGAACTACTACTACTGTTCCCCGTACACAACCAAGTAGAACGACTACTACTGTACACTAAGTATGACTACTACTACTGTTCATTGTAGTGTGATTGTAACCCTCCTCAGTTTTAACACATCAGATTTCTCATCCTTCTAAACTGTTGGAACACACAACATGTATTGTGTGAGGAGAGACACAAATACCAAGGATCCCCACACAGTGTCTTCAGAACTACATCTCCCATCAGCACCAGGAACAGACTATTGTGTTAATGTGTTGTGACAGGGAACACATCTGAAGGTTAGTTAAACTGAAATGTCCAGAGACACCGATACTATGAGATGGCCAGCTCATAAAAATAATCTCAACACGGGGCTGAGTGGGAGGAGCTTTGACCACCGGGCCCTGGGTGGGGGGCGACGGAGGACTCACCTGGACATGTCCCCCCAGAGCTGCTACCCTCAGCCCTCTCTTCTGATTGGCCTACAGGGAGGAGGGAGGGGTGAATGGAGGTACGGGGAGGGAGGTACATGGAGGGGAGGCAGACGGGTAAAAGGAGGGGAGATGCAGACAGGTAAAGGGAGGGGAGATGCAGACAGACGGGTAACAGGAGGGGAGACACAGACGGGTAGCAGGAGGGGAGACAGACGGGTAGAGGGAGGGGAAATGCAGACAGACAGGTAACGGGAGGGGAGACACAGACAGGTAAAGGGAGGGGAGATGCGGACAGGTTAAGGGAGGGGAGATGCAGCCAAACGGGTAACAGGAGGGGAGACACAGACAGGTTAAGGGAATGGAGATGCAGGGAGGGAGGGAGATACAGGGAGGGAGATACAGGGTGGAGCGAACGGTCAACACACCCAGGATTCTCCTTTAGCCACGCAGGAAGCCCCGCCCCCCTCAAGTCCCCATACCTCTAACCAGCAGACGAGCCACCAAGCGCACACACACACACACACACACACACACACACACACAAACACACAAACACACAACAAACTCGAAAATTGCTTGTTCGCAGTGGCCGTGCAAATGCTGTTGAAGACGGGGATGTTATGGTGGTGTGTTTACTGACTCTAGAAGTTTCCTACAATCTCCGTGTCCTTGTCATCTCTATTTGAGCGCTCTACAAAAGTCTTGATTCTACCTGGGAATTACTAAAATAACCCGAGAGCGACCATCCAATATATCGGTTGGCTGATTTGGATCTGACCCTTATTGGAGGATATTGTCCTATCATAGATATATCAGTATCAGCGTGTAGGTTTGTCAATATGCGCTGATAGGAAAACTTTAGAAATGGTGTTGACTTATAAATGTAGTAATCTCTTCATGAAACCTCTACTGTGCCTTTGAAGCTCTAAATAGTAGTGGTAGGAGTAGCTTCTTTCCATACAGTTAATTGGTTAATTTAGCTCATTATTTGAATGTAATGGTGCTGTGGTCTGTAACGTTGCAGGAGGGTGAGCCACAATAACCCTACCACAATAATAATGGCAGATAAATCTCTACTTTGAATATCGGCCAATTTACGATCTGTAATTTTTAACTCCCTTATATCCGTATAGGCATCGGCCCCTAAATATAGCATATTTAGGGGCCGATGCCTATACGGATATAAGGGAGTTAAAAATTACAGATCGTAAATTGGCCGATATTCAAAATAGAGAGTTGGGCTCTAAAACTGGTGTCATCGTTCATCTGGTATTGTTGACCAATCGCAGGCAGATGCATATTGGTGGAATGTAGACATTCAGTTGGTCTCAGCACCCTGTGCATTCTGGGGCAATAGAAGCCAAAGGCACCACTTTGTTGGGTCGATAAAACACATCTTCAATTTTGTTGCAAGTATAAATAACATACATCAGCAAACGTCCCCTCACACTACCACACACCTCACACACATGGTAGCACCATCTACTATATGTTGTTCAGGTTATTAAGCAGTTTATAAAGATGTGGGCTCATGAACAGATGGTAATAATTACTAATGAATGGTTTTGTGTATCTTATGACCTACAGTTTGAATCTGAGGCAAGAGGGTGCAGATCATTATTGCGGCGCACCTTCAGCAAGCACAAAACCATGAGCTCAGCAGAACAACACATAATAAATCAACAGACACACCAAGATGCCACAACAGCGAGCACGCAGGATCAGAATATTCCACAAACTCATGCACCAAATAAAGCCACAATCAGTAGAATGGTATTGATTGGTTAAAAGGATGTTAAAATCATAGAGCGAAGCCACTTGTTGCACACCACCGAGTTTGTTATCTGTAAACCTAGAGAACGGAGTCTGTAGTGAGTGTGAGAGAGTGAGTGAGAGAGAGACCCCAAACCACACCAGAAGCTGTTGTACCCCGTAAAAGACAAAAAACTCAAATACAAAGACAGTTTTGTATTTGTCGTCTTATTGTGGGAGACATAAAAAGCAAAATCAACACAAATAACACACAAATACATCGGCAAACAAAAAAAGCTTACCTTTCGAATGTTCTACAGGAAAAACATGATGGAGTGGAGAGTTAGTAAGCCATTTACAGAGCAGCAGTACTCTCTATTCATCTCAGACTGAACCTAGACCCCCCCCAGGCAAAACCTAGACCACAGGAGACAAAAACCACAACCCCACACTATTCCTAGACCACCCCAGACTAAACCTAGACCAGCCCAGAATACAGGATGACCTAAGGCAGTCTGACCTGAGGGTTATAAAGTTGGAACTGAGGGGTCTACAAGAAGGTGGACTGACCTGAGGGGGTCTCGGTGAAGACCGCTAGCATCTGGCCTCCCACGGTCTGCATGCTGAAGGGGTGGTCCCGGGGAGCGTGCACTCTCTTATCACCGCTGCCATCGATGGCCGTCAGGTCCTCGTTCAGTGTGAAGGCCACCTAGAACACCACCCATACATCAAGCGGTACATTCACTAACACCCCACCCTCTTATCTTTTAACCTAGCAACGAGCACCACCCATACATCAAGCTGTACATTCACTAACACCGCCCCCTCTCATCTACTGACCTAACAACGAGCACCAGCCATACATTTTTGTCTGGATTCCCCAACATTACTCAAAAACACCCACCCACATCAGTGAACCAACCATTAATAGTAAGAAATAACTCACCTCTGCTTTGCCTTGGTTTCTATAAAAGAGTAGGAGTAAGAATTTAGTTATGAAGTGAACTCATTCGTACACAGCGAGCCTACCAATCCTGAGTCTTTCCGAGACTGGACAAGGTGTTTGGTAGGTGTGTAGTGCAAACATACCCATGTATTATGCTATGGTTGTTTTACAGAGTTTTGTTTTTAGGGTTTATATAAACTTTTCTCATCACCTTAATAAGTGTGGAGTGAGTGATTCAGCACATTTTATTAAATGTGAACTATTAATTTATTTACCGTATTTAACTGCTAACATCTAATACTTGATGAAGACCACTAGTTGTACATACTTGCTGATCCGTAGCTTCCCCACCTCTCCCCTGCCTGCAGCCTTGGCCCACTGCTGGGAGAGATACTTGGGGACCTGGATACCGGGAAACATATAGAACACACACATGTAAACACACTCACTCTAATATTATCATAAAAACAAAAAATGAACAGACTCTTAAGGACCTGAATACTAGTAAACCTTCAGAACACAGTTGTAAGCACAGCACACTCACTATGATCATAGACGGAATATCACCAGAACAGCATTTAAAACACACTAACTCTGATCATGGAATCTATGGACAGATACCAGGCAAAACATCTTGAACATCCTACCACAAGCTCTCACAATTTAGGCTAATTAGGGCTGGGTATATTGCCAGGTACCTCACAATTCAATTCAATTAGATTCTTTAAGTCTTGATTCAATATCGATTCGATTTGATATTGATCTAATTGCTTCGATATCGATTCAATAATACGTGCAGATGACAAAAATACATTAATATTATTTAGAGTTAACCATTTCAAAATTAATTAACCATTTCATTGTGCTTTAACTAGCAAAAAGGGAATACACCATTGTATAGTATTGTTCCTGAGCTAAACTTGCAGCATAAAAGTAATAATCATAACATGGACAAATGTAAAAGGGCATGTACATTTAGGCATACTCGCTTCTAGATTACAATGACTGAGTATACTTTTTTTTTTACAAAAAAAATCAGAATCGAAATTGAATCGAGAACAAATAAATTGCAGTGCATTGATGAATTGATATTTTCACCGAGCCCTTCGTATAAAATATAGTAGCCGTCGTCAGAGATATTATTTCCACGTTGATGAGTCGGGTATGTAATTTAATTTTGTCCCACAGTACTTCTCAGAGCTTTCAATAAATGATATTACATCACATCGCTAACAAAGATTATTGGTTCTCTAAGAGATACTTAACATAAACATGGTCAGGTGTATGTGTTCGACTATCAAATATCGTTGCCTAACTAAACATAATGATGAGATCTAAGTTATGTGTGGTCTGTTAACTACCTAACTGGCGGTTTCAGTAGTTGAGGACGATAGCAATAGCTTTACTGTGCTGCTTCTTCTCATCTCAACAAAACATCACATCACATCACGTAACGTAAATAACTAACTATATGAATCACATCCGCACCTTGACCAGCCATACGCCCGTGTTCTGTTTGGCACCAGTAAGATCCACTTCACCCTTGTCTGACATATTTGAAGCGAAGGATAAAGAAGAAAATAATAAACAATCAAGCTCAAAGCTAAAGGCTACACGCTAAAAAAAACAACACACAGACAGAAAGAGAAGTACGGTGGCGCTACGAGGCCAAAACACCAGCAAGCAGACCACTTTTTGGGGACAGGGACTTAATTCTCATAGTATTAAACTTGTATATAATTACATCCTTCAAATTATCTATGACTTACGTATTTATGAAAAAGATTATTCTTATTATATAATAAACTTAGAATGATGTTCAATAATAACCGTATGCCTGAGATACAATGTGGAGCATAAATGCATTCCCGAGTACTGACTATCAGTGAACTATTACACCAGTCAATCGTCAGTTGTGAACATGTGTTAGCATAATAAAAAAACACATTAATATAGAAATATTTTATAATTGATGGGGGAATGTCAGTATAATGTTCAAGCAGCTCCATATTCTTTATATCACATTTATTCATTATTGTTTGTGAGTGCCATGGCAGGCAAAACAGTCAACAATGTCGTTCTAGACAGAAAATAAGGAACATGCTGCTATATATAGATAGTCCCATCAATTGTAATAAAATGATTTATTCTGTTCCAGACGAGCTGACAGACTTGGCACTCAAACATGTTTCATAGGGGTGGCCAGATGGAGCTCTGAAAATTCTGGGTTGCACACATGGCACACCTTAACCGAAAGCCAAAACAGACTTACAGCAATTCTATTGTGCTGTTGAATTATTAAGGCTAGATGAATATTATGTAAAAAATGAGAGTTAAAGAAAACCATAATGCTATACTGTTTTGTTTTGCAACTGATGTGCAGAGACTTAACCGGTAGGTAGCATTGTGTTCCACAACAATCCTTTTTTAATGTGTATGTATCTGTCTATACATGTATTAGGCAATAGATTGTTCAGTAAATAGCCACAGGTTTTTTTTGGACAAAAGACAAATATACAGCTTAAATTTGAGTAAAAGGAACAAAACCTTTACTCGGTCTGGCTGGTTATGCACCTGGTATTTTCTATCATTCTAACAATTTAAAAAAATGACATTAGATAGTTTTCATGAATAGTAAATAATGCAAAATGTCAGACAGAATCATATTATACATGACTCGCCAGGGGACGCCACTGCCAAGCACCTGCCCCAGGATCTGTGCTCGTCAATTTCCTGAAAGAAAAGCCAAGGTACTGGTCTACCAAAGAAGCAAGTGTCCAGCGCCTCCCAGTGGCTTCACCCTGTCATACCAACACCACAAGGAGAAGACGTTGGTATTCAGTGTCCACCAGGAATAAATTCATAAATTGAAGAAGAGTTTGGAATACCAGCTTATACTGATCTGTTCAAAATTGTGTAAACAAAGCAATTTTTACTTTATTAAAACATTAAATTGAAATACATAACAATAATCAATATCTGACATCCAGGTATTAAATCCAGGCTATGCTCCTAAGAAGGTTAAAGGCATGAAATGATGGCTTTAAGTTTGAACTCATTCATATTTGGACACAGTATGAAGTTGAAAGGTCTCAAACTATGTGGCAGTTCCCTGTTTTTTCAACATCATCAAACCATATAGGAGAAGACCACAGGAGGTAGCGCTACACGAAACAGATTTCTAGACCTACTGGACTGTCCAGGGGTCTCCGGATCGACCAACAGGAGAATTAACACATTTCGGTAACAGCTGGCTCCCCTTTGCCTTCGAGATAAAACGTACAGCTTTCACACACAGCCACTCCTCTGGAGGCCTAGAGGAACATGCGCTCCTTGCTGTGGGAGAACTTTGTGTTCAACTCCTGAGATTTCTTCAGCAGGCGTTCCTTCTGCGCCTCGTCGAAGCGGTTCACCTGCAGGTCTGCGTCGCGGTCAAACGCCTTCCTCTCAACTGGCTCCTTGACCTTCGTCAGGGCCTCTTTCTTCTGCTTCTTGGAGTGTAAAGTCATCAGAGACTCGCTGCGCTTCTTGTCCTAAGCACGGGACATAAAGAAAACATTATTATTAATATTTTTTATTATTGATAAAAGTTGTTGTTCCTATGGTGGAAATGTAGCTTTAACTGCAACGAACACCAAAGGACACTCACATTGTACTTGGAAACCTTTTCCGCCATCTCCAGGTCTTTGCGGGACATTTTTGGTGCGTCTTCTTTTACCTTCTCCTTTCCTTCGAGGCGCTCCTATTAGACAGGTCAATAAAAGGACAGACTTGAATGAACACACAAAACACATCCTTGTCTCTGGTCAGAGAGGGGGGCTAGTGTTCAGAGAGCGTTGGTTGTGGGCGAGTTGTTAGAGATGGGGGGCTGGGCTAATGATGAGGGTCTACCCTTTTAGAGAGGGGATGGGCTATTGGTTAGAGGGGGTTAGTTATAAGCTAGTGTTGTGGATTCATGTTAAAGAAGGAGAGGGGGCTAGGTGTGGGTTTCTACCTGTTAGAGGGGGTGGGTTCCTACCTGTTAGAGGGGGGTGGGTTCCTACCTGTTAGAGGGGGTGGGTTTTACCTGTTAGAGGCGGGTGGGTTTCTACCTGTTAGAGGGGGGTGGGTTCCTACCTGTTAGAGGGGGTCGGTTCCTACCCGTTATGCCGTTTTTCCACTGCATGGTACCAGCTCGACACGACTCGACTCAGCTCGCATTTTTTGCGTTTCCACCGCTGAGCCGATGCTAAAAGGTGACATCGGCAGACGGCCGGCCACTGATTGGCCAGAGTGTGACGAAGTCACGAGAGCGACATGGCAACCTTGCTGGTAACAGCCATAGCAGCGCCGCAGCCAACATATTCCACTTCTTCAACTTCTTCAACATGCCAGCTAATAATAGTAATGTTATCGATGTCCTCCATTGTTGTTATGTGGGTTCTGTCCATGTGTGGGTTGCGTAGGTGTTGTTTGCGTCGCGTACAAAAATACGTCACGGCCCTTTCGCGCAGCCGACCCCGCCCACGTCCAGGAGGTACTATTTGCGGTGGAAAACGACCCGTGCTGCTACCGTGTCGAGTCGTGTCGAGTCGTGTCGTGTCGAGTCGAGTCGAGTCGAGCTACATGTGCGGTGGAAAAGCGGCATTAGAGGGGGTGGGTTCCTACCTGTTAGAGGGTGTGGTTTCCTACCTGTTAGAGGGGGTGGGTTCCTACCTGTTAGAGGGGGTGGGTTTTACCTGTTAGAGGGGGTGGGTTTTACCTGTTAGAGGGGGTGGGTTTCTACCTGTTAGAGGGGGTGGGTTCCTACCTGTTAGAGGGGGTGGGTTTTACCTGTTAGAGGGGGTGGGTTTTACCTGTTAGAGGGGGTGGGTTTCTACCTGTTAGAGGGGGTGGGTTTCTACCTGTTAGAGGGGGTGGGTTCCTACCTGTTAGAGGGGGTGGTTTCCTACCTGTTAGAGGGGGTGGTTTCCTACCTGTTAGAGGGGGTGGGTTCCTACCTGTTAGAGGGGGTGGGTTTTACCTGTTAGAGGGGGTGGGTTTCTACCTGTTAGAGGGGGTGGGTTCCTACCTGTTAGAGGGGGGCAAGGTGTAAGTTTCTACCGTTAGAGGCGGGGGGGTTCCTACCTGTAGCTTGCGCTCCCGTTCGGCGGGGGTGTCAGTCCACATGGAGCGGTCCTTGTTCTCAGGACCGGCCTTCTTCTTGAAGGTCCTCGCCGCGAGGCCGAGGCCGATGTGCTGCAACTCTGGAGGGAGCTCTGTCATCCACGTCTCCCTGGCAACCACCTCAGGGGCTTCCTGTGGCCATGGGGACAACAGACACGCAGATTATTTTCTGTATAATTGTTGTTATTTATCACCATGTACTAGTACTTTCTGTTGTGGCATCCAAATCCCCCGTCTGGGTGATTTGGACTAGTATAATGCCTGACTAGTATAATGCAAGCTCTGTGAATGAAGATGCTAGTTGAACTGAGTTGTCTCCGAACATTGCACTCTGGAATCCTTCCAGGTGTACCAAAGAACTGCAATCAGACTTGTATTCAGTCAGCCAGTCATCTAGTTCTTGTATGCGTATTGCGGGAGGCTCTGGCTCTCTCTCAACTCGTTTTAAGTAAGTGTGTGTGTGCATATTGGTGCACGTGTGTGCATTAATGTCTGTGATCTCATTGTCACTTAATTGGAGCCTCCAGGGCCAGCCCCTCTTCCGGTGTGTAGAGGACCGCAGATAATCAAGACAGCCACAGTACGAGGTAACACACGCGTGGCCTTGTGACTACAAGGAAATTACAGACAAACGTTTTGATCTAAAAGTGTACATCTGAGGCAGTTTTGTGTCTGAGGAAAGGAAGTTGTCAGGAAGAGGACATGTGGTCAGGAAGAGACAGGATGGGTTCAGGAAGAGGACAGGATGTGGTCAGTAATAGGGCCAGATGTAGTCAGGAAGAGACAGGATGTGTTCAGGAATAGGACCGGAAGTGGTCAGGAAGAGACAGGATGCGGTCAAGAGAGCTGGTTGGTGTGCGGGTTAAAGGAGGTGACAGCAGGCTCAGTAGAGGTTTAAGCCGTAGAAATAAAGAGAACCAATAATAAACAGACTCACGTTTCCAGTCAGCTTGTCCTTCATCTTCTGAGCCCGACGCTCAATGTCCCGAAGAACGGAGTCATCCACGGGCCCCCGGGCCGGCATGGGGCCGATCACGTCCTCTTCCTCCTCACCGCTCGACCGCTCGGCCGTGTAGCCCGGAGGAAGAGCGGGTCCCGGGATCCCGTCGTCACTGTCTCCATCATCCTCGTCGTCCGACGCTGCCCGGCGAAACCCTGGTGGTAGGGCAGGACCTAGTACAGACGGCCTGAACACACACACACACACACACACACACATTATTTATCTCTTCAATCACATTGTATTAGAATTGATTCCATAATTTCTTCTTTCAAGGATTTATAATAATTTCATTCACCATTTTAATCATTATTTACACCTCATTTACATGACATCACTATCATGCATTCATATTATGTGAATAAATCAACTTAAAAGTCACTCTTTCCATGTCTAAGTCTCCATGTTTCAACTACTAAACATAAACCATGTTTCACGTTTCAACTGCTTAACTTAAAACAGTAACCATCCATGTTTCAAGTCTTAACTCCTCAAACTAAGACAGCAACTATCAATGGTTCATGTTTTAACTCTTAAACCTAACATACCCGCTAACCATGTTTCATGTTTAATCTCCTAAATTGAACAGTCACACTGTCCGTGGTTAATGTTAAAAAGGAAATGTGCAGGGTTAGTTCAGCACTTTTCCAGTCACCATCGCAACCTGAAGCACTTTAGTCATGGTGTTCATCCCATACCATGTGTTTACTTGAGTGCGAGGTTAAGGAACAGAATAGTGCTCACCTCTCAGGTGAAGCCTGTTGCTTCTTAAACCCTGGGGGCAGAGCCGGTCCAAAGTATCCAGCATCGTCATCCTTGGTGTCTTTATCCAACCTGAACACATATCAATATGAACATTACACCAGTTATCCAACTATCTAGCTGTTGTCGTGGTTGTAGATAGTAACTAGTTATAAAACTGAATAACTTTTCGGGAGGTAATAGAATATGTAACTAGTTATAAAACTAACTAGCTGTTGAGGTAGGAGTGCAGGTAGAAAGGTAACGTTAGTGTATAGTGTGGTTACTCTTCGGTAGGGTGTCTGGTCTTGGCTCTCTTCGCCACCACCTCTTCCTCACTGTCCTCTGATGAAGATGACCGTCCTCCTGGTTTATAACCCGGAGGGAGAGCTGGACCGGCGACTGAACACACAACATACAGAGGAGACAGAGCATCTTACTGTCCCCAAAGGGCCTTCTGGTGTGCATACAGTTGTCAGCCAGGGAGGGACACACGTAACATGCATAGTAACAACAATTAAAACGTTAAATATAGTATCCACACTCCACTCCGTCTTTAGGGTTAGGGTTAGGGCTAGACATCGTGTTTCTGCTTAATTGGTCCATAGTTAAAAATGACTTACAATCATCATCATCACTTTCGGAGTCTTCGTCGCGGGTCTTCCTCGGCGGCAGGGCGGGACCGATGACGCCACGACTAGACATATTAGTTTATGATTTCTGACCAAAACGAAGCTGAAATCAAATGTAAAACGTGTAAGATTGAATTTTAAAAAACATTAGGGAGAACAAAAAGGATTTGAACCCGTAGCCTACCGGAAGTAAACATAAGACCGTACATCCAATCAGCGCCCAGATATGGACCACGTGGTCATCTCTGCGGAAGTGTTGTGTGTGTTGTTTTCCTCTCTGCCACCACCACCATGCCATCATCATGATCATCATCATCCCTAGCAGCAGCTACAGACACAGTTTGATTTGATACCTTTAGAACTTATTGGTAGATGAAGACCTATAAGTTGATCTAAACATATGAGTCCTGTGGTTATTAAAGTGTGATCTTTGAGATGGGGAAGAAGGACAAAGCAGACCGGGGTGGTGAGTAACTCACGGCGCAGTTAAGCTTTAAAAATCAATGTGTAACGTTATATAAAATACAAATGTCATAAAATATGAATCATCCCTTAAAAGAATCAGATTCAAGCGTTTCACCAGTTATCCAGATTTAGCTCTATGTTAAACTAACTAACTGTTCTGGACTTGACATAATATATAAGTTAAAACTGCTGTCACGCCATCTACGCAGCACTTTTCTCTCAGTGTTAGTCGTCACTACTCTTTCGTATGTTTCAGTTATTCCCAGCCCCACCTGTAAGTCACTAAGAATAAAAGCGTCGTTCGTCATAATGTTATTTGAGTTATCTCTTCCTCTCCGTCCCCAGAGAAGCGGTCCAAGAAACGTTCCTACGAGGAAGAGGATGATGATGAAGAGGTGGGGGGAGCGGATTCCCAGGAGATCCCTGCAGCTGCGGGGAAGCATGTGGAGGAGTCCACCACTAAGCTGGATGAGTACGGAGCTAAGGACTACCGCTCCCAGATGCTACTGAAGAACGACCACTCCTCACGACCGCTATGGGTGGTAAGGACCTGCAGCCTACGTCCTCATGGTTATTGTAGTGCTTCTTCAGTTGGTTCGTGCACAATGGATCGATGGAGTAGGTAAAGTGTTTCAGAGCTAGTTGTGCATGTGTGACTTTTGATGTGACAAATAATAGTTGAACACACACAGTTAGAGAATCTCTGAAAATACTGTTACAATACTAATGTCAACCAACACTTCATGTGACCCCCAAATTCTGTCATCGCCTCGCCAGATCCCCCCCTCCGTCAACATACTGCTGCTGACTAATCTCGTTAAGATACTCATTCCATATCGGCCTCTAAATTGGTGTAGCCACCCTGTTTTATAAGTACTGCAACAGCAGGTGTATCAAATTTCGAAGTGCCTTCTAAGTCCTCCACAACACTACCGATCAACAAAGTGCGTTTCAGATTACTAGAGCTAGATCAGCAATTGTTTGTAGGGAGATCCATCCAGAAAGCCCAGGGGTTGTGTTAAACCTGTCCTCCCCCCCCCTCCCATCCCAGGCCCCAGATGGTCACATCTTCCTGGAGGCCTTCTCTCCCGTCTATAAATACGCCCAGGACTTCCTGGTGGCCATCGCTGAGCCGGTGTGCCGGCCCGTCCACGAACACGAGTACAAGCTGACGGCCTACTCGCTGTACGCCGCCGTCAGTGTCGGCCTGCAGACCTCCGACATCGTGGAGTACCTGCAGAAACTCAGCAAGACCTCCGTACCCGACGGTATCATTCAGTTCATCAAGGTAATTTGAGGCAACTAGAATCAACATGTAACCAATAGTAGAATGAATAAGTGTGTGTGTGTGTGTGTGTGTGTGTGTGTGTGTGTGTGTGTGTGTGTGTGTGTGTGTGTGTGTGTGTGTGTGTGTGTGTGTGTGTGTGTGTGTGTGAATATATAAATAAATACTATGAATTATTATATATATATATATACAGGTGTGTATATATATATATATATATATATATATATATATATATATATATATATATATATATATATATATATATATATATATATATATATATATATATATATATAATGTTTGTATGGACTGGTCTCAAAACTGCTCCTCAACCGTGTCCACTATAGATTATTCAACCTAAGTCTGTATCTCGCTGTAATACATCCTGGAATAAACCATCTGTTCACCCCTCTTATCCAACCTGTCAAGTTGCTTTGATTTCGACTTCAAGAATTACTACTAAGACGGAAAATACACAACGCAGAGTCTATACGAACAGTTTAGAAATAAGCTGAAATCGAACACTATGTATATTTGTACGTATGTATATTTGTACGAACATATTTACTGTATATATTATGTACAGATATAATGATGTCGTCACCTTCCTTCTATTCCTCAGCTCTGCACTGTGAGCTACGGAAAAGTCAAGATGGTTCTCAAACACAACAGGTATAATATTATAGTACTGCTGACCTGTACTACTACAGGCATACTATTATAACTAATATACTAACTAACTACTACTAAATAACTACCCACCTTTCTATCTAACTGACTAACTATACCCACCTCTCTAATCAACTAACCAATTTATTATATCTTAAACTAAATGACTACCCACTTCTCTATGTAACTAACTAACCAACCTACCACCTCTCTATCTTATTAACTAATCCCTCTCCTCTCTACCACCTAACTGGGCTCTCCCTCCACCTCTCCGACCTGCTCCCTCCCGGTGTGTCTGCTCAGGTACTTTGTGGAGAGTGCGTTTCCCGAGGTGATCCAGAACCTACTGCAGGACTCGGTCATCAGAGACTGTCGCCTGCGCACCGCCGACGGAGCGGACACGGAGCTCATCACAGAGATCATCAGCAGCAAGTCAGCGGTAGGTCGACCCTTCCTCCTACCGACCCTACCTGCAACCGACCTCCTAGCCTCTCGCTCCTAGCCCCTACCTCCTAAACCATAGCCGTTTCTCAATGCCAAGTACGCGAATTGCGGACTCGCGGACTAGGAAGTTTGCATTTGGCAAGTCCGGACTTCCAAGTACAAACCTCCGAGGCCGGGAGTACGCACCTGTAATTGGAACAGCAGCGGACTCGATGACGACACCATCTTATTATTGGAGAGTAGGCTATTGATATAAGAATTACGAACGAGCGAGAATAGAATAGACACACACACACGCGCACACGCATACAGACACACAAGGCCTGAGTGCTGGTCACTTACTGTCCCCTATTTTAAAACATAGGAATGCGAAATGCATCCTGGGATATTTAGTCCACACAAGTCACCTCCGATGCATCCTCGATGAAACGGGCAACTGAAGAACGGATCAACAACACTTCCGGGTTTTACGACAGTACTTGACTTGATGCATACTTTGAATTGGAACAGTACTTGGGGTACGACTGATGACGTTTCACGAGAACGCACACAAGTACAGAAAAGAACGCGAATTGAGAAACGGCTCATGTCTCCTTGTCCCCAAGCTCCTATCCGGTGTCCTAGCCCCTACATCTCTTGCTGTCTCTCCTCTCTGTAGATCCCCTACTCTCTTTTTATCACTAGATCTCTAACTATCTCTCCTCACAGCAGACCTATAACTATTTCTCCTCTAGGTAGCTCTCTAAGTATCTTGTCTCTGTAGATCTCTTGCTATCTTCTCTTAGTAGATCTATAACTATCTTGTCTCTCAGTAGATATCTTACTATCTGCCAATATCTTGTCTCATTAGATCTCTAGCCATCTCTCCTCTCAGTGTGCCTCTAACTATCTATCCTCTTTGTAGATCTCAGTAGATGTCTAACATCATGCCTCAGTACATCTCTGACTGTCTCTTCTCTCTAGATCGCCAGATCTGTGCAGGCTGAGAAGGCAGGAGCAGCGGCGACCTCGACCACCGCGGCAGGAGAAGGAACCTCTTCCACCGCGCTGGTTCCTGAGGACATCTTCAGCTACTACGAGCAGATGGACAAGGAGGAAGAGGAGGAGGAGGAGACACAGACCGTGTCCTTTGAGATACGACAGGTCAATATTTCAGCATTACTGTTCTTTAAAATATTTTGTACTATGATAAAACATTTACCGGTAATATGAGTTTTAAGTGTGTGTGTGTGTGTGTGTGTGTGTGTGTGTGTGTGTGTGTGTGTGTGTGTGTGTGTGTGTGTGTGTGTGTGTGTGTGTGTGTGTGTGTGTGTGTGTGTGTGTGTGTGTGTGTGTGTGTGTGTGTCCATCCGTCCCACTCCAGGAGATGATCGAGGAGGTCCAAAAACGCTGCATCCAGCTGGAGTACCCCCTGCTGGCGGAGTACGACTTCCGCAACGACACGGTGAACCCCGACATCAACATGGACCTCAAGCCGACGGCCGTGCTGCGGCCGTACCAGGAGAAGAGCCTCCGGAAGATGTTCGGGAACGGACGCGCTCGCTCCGGCGTCATCGTGCTGCCCTGTGGTACGGATTACGCTTCATCAGCCTTTTTAAATATAGTAGTATTAATGTGTAGGTATCAGTAAGATATTATATAATCTTCGAGTTCAACCTAAAGGAAAACCCTGTTCGAGAAACTCAAAGTTCTTTGGTAGAACTTCCTCCCGATATAATTGTTGGTAAAGCGGGCATTCTCTCCTTTTGTGTTTGTGTGTGTGTGTTGTACTGTGGATTTGTGTGCGTGTGTTGCGCGTCTTTTTGTGTGCGTATGTTGCACTGTGGATTTGTGTGTGTTGCGTCCCTGTTTGTGTGTATGGCGGGTGCAGGTGCGGGGAAGTCTCTTGTGGGCGTGACGGCCGCCTGCACGGTGAGGAAGCGCTGCCTGGTGCTGGGGAACTCGTCGGTGTCGGTGGAGCAGTGGAAGGCCCAGTTCAAGATGTGGTCCACCATCGACGACTCCCAGATCTGCCGCTTCACGTCGGACGCCAAGGACAAGCCCATTGGCTGCTCGGTGGCCATCAGCACCTACTCCATGCTGGGCCACACCACCAAGAGGTCCTGGGAGGCCGAGCGCGTCATGGAGTGGATGAGGAGCCAGGAGTGGGGCCTGATTATACTGGATGAGGTGCACACCATTCCTGGTGAGAGGACAACTTTGTTTCTTCACGCTGATAGTGTCGGCCCAACTATATTTATACACTCTGTTGTTGTCGGCCCAACTTAATTTACAGTCTCTGATACTGTCGGCCCAACTTTATTTACACACTCTTTTGCTGTCGGCCCAACTTTATTTACACACTCTTTTGCTGTCGGCCCAACTTTATTTACACACTTCTTTACTGTCGGCCCAACTTTATTTACACACTCTTTTGCTGTCGGCCCAACTTTATTTACACACTTCTTTACTGTCGGCCCAACTTTATTTACACACTCTTTTGCTTTCGGCCCAACTTTATTTACTCACTTCTTTACTGCCAACTCTATTTACTCACTCTGATACTATTGGTTTTACTTATACTTTGCTTCTCCCTGTCCCCCTTTATGCATACATTTCGTTGATGCGAAGCTGAAAGCCCTGCAGGCCTAGGCTACAGAGAGCCTGGCCCTGAAACCACAGTCTGAGGGCCAGAGTTACATAGGCTGTATCGCTAAAGATAAGCTCATTCATGAGTGCAAGACGGAGGTTTAAGAAGTAGATTTAACAGAATTGATTTATACATTGGCAAGTTATCAGTCCTCTTTTGGATGCGAGATGAATGTTCAGCCATATCAAGTTTTCGAGTTTCGGCCTGTAGAGTTTCACAGTAGAGAGACCCATTCCACTTAACACACCTCTACTGATCCCCGACCCCAGCAGCATGTTTGGACAAAATACATTTAGGGCAAACGAAAGTGAGGCGCTCCTATTTATCTAAAGGCTGCTTGGTGAGACCGCCATTCCCCTTTGTTCAAACACTGTGAATTGTAGTTTATCCTCCAAAATCTGAACTGAAATTCTATTTTTTATTTATTCACAAAAGGAGATATACATTTGTCAACTTTTAAAAATGAGGATAACCGATCAATAAATAAGTGTAGTATTAATATTGTGATATTAACATTATAAATATATTTGCACTAACATTCACTATACACCTGGCCTCCCCACAGCCAAGATGTTCCGGCGGGTACTGACCATCGTCCAGTGCCACTGTAAGCTGGGTCTCACCGCCACGCTGGTCCGAGAGGACGACAAGATCGTGGACCTGAACTTCCTGATCGGACCCAAGCTGTTTGAGGCCAACTGGATGGAGCTGCAGAACAACGGATACATCGCCAAGGTCCAGTGTGCTGAGGTGGGGCTCGGGGCCAGTAGGGCCACCATGGTCCACCAGGGGCCACTAGGGCCATCATGGTCCACCAGGGGCCAGTAGGGCCGCCATGGTCCACCAGGGGCCAGTAGGGCCGCCATGGTCCACCAGGGGCCACTAGGGGGCACTAGGGGCCACCGGCATCCACTAGGGTTCACCAGGGTCAACTATGGCTAAAGGTTCCACTAAGGGCTAGGGGGGGCTAGGGGCTAGAGGGGGGCTAGGGTATACTAGGGGGGGCTAGAGTATACTATAGTATACTAGGGGGGGCTAGAGTATACCAGGGGCTAGAGGGGGGCTAGAGTATACCAGGGGCTAGAGGGGGGCTAGGGTATACTAGGGGCTAGAGGGGGGCTAGGGTTTACTAGGGGGGGCTAGAGTATACTATGGTATTAGGGGTGCAACGGATCACAAAGCTCATGGTTCGGGTCACGGTTTTTGAGTCATGGGTCGGATCATTTTCGGATCAACAACAACAATAAAGATAACAAGACAAATGTGACTTTATATAAAATCTTCAACTGTGAAAAAACAAAATAAAGTGAAAATGTAGGTAATAATCCTGCTTCCTTTAAGCATGGTCAATATTTAAAAAATGTGCAATCTGAGCATTATTCCTTCTTCTTTTTAACATGGATAGGATAGTAAATAATCCCTAAACCTGGATTTACAATTCAGGATGTCTGCATTGCCTGGGGAGAGTTTAGAGTCTACACTCTCCCAAGGCAATGCAGACATCCTTATCTTCTTTTTTTTAGTTTGGTAGCGAAATACAGTTTCTGTGGTGTTCTATTTGGCATTTTGTACATCCATTGATTTCGGTTCGGAGACTCATTGCTCATTGCAAGGGGGGTTGGTTGTAGTCTTGTCGCTCGGTTCTAGCCCTACTGTTGATGCGGCGAACCGAGCGAAAAGACTACAACCAAACCTAAACACGTCCGGTTCCGGTTCACGTTTCAATGGGATTTACGGAACGCCAAATAAAACACAACAGAAACGGTATTTCGCTACGATACTTGATGATGTTGTTGATACCGGAATTGTCCTCTAAACATGCGCTGATCACGTCAACGCACAACTTTTTTTTTTTTATCAGCTGATCCGCAGATCATTTGCGTCCCGAACCGTGATGGTTGATCCGTACGGATCACGGGAAACCCGTGAACCGTTGCACCACTATATGGTATACTAGGGGGGGCTAGAGTATACTAGGGGCTAGAGGGGGGCTAGGGTATACTAGGGGCTAGAGGGGGGCTAGGGTATACTAGGGGCTAGAGGGGGGCTAGGGTATACTAGGGGGGGCTAGAGTATACTATGGTATACTAGGGGGGGCTAGAGTATACTAGGGGCTAGAGGGGGGCTAGGGTATACTAGGGGCTAGAGGGGGGCTAGGGTATACTAGGGGCTAGGGGGGGCTAGAGTATACTAGGGTTTACTAGGGGGGGCTAGGGTATACTAAGGGGGGCTAGTGTATACTAGGAGCTAGGGGGGGCTAGAGTATATTAGGGGCTAGAGTATACTAGGGGCTAGGGTATACTAGGAGCTAGAGTCTAGGGTGAGGATGAAGGGTTTAGGCCAGGGGTCTTCAATTAAAATTGAACAAGGTCCAGTTAATAGAAGTTCCTTCCAAGAAAGGTCTGAACCTCTAACCTACCACGTCGTAATAGCCTACTTTTGTCAAATACAATCAACACGACATATTTCCTTATAATTTCAATTTCTAAATAGCCTACTTTAACGCAAATGCAAAAAGAGCATTAGGCCTTCATTTCAAGTAGGCAAAACAGGTACCCCATCTGTAGTGACTGAGACAACCTTTGTTAGATCAATCCCCCTCTTTGACAGCATCTCCTTAATAGCCTCATTAATATCTTCTCGTCTTGTGTGTGTCTCAAGTGGTGTTAGACCCAACAGGTCCTCACAGATCTCTTTCTTGTCTTGATGAAAAAATCGCACATAAACCAAAAGGTGGGCATTATCCGTTACATCTGAAGACTCATCGATGGCTAAGGATGGGGCACTCTGAACAGCCGCATCAAACTGTGACAGTGCGTCTTCTGATAACATTTCAGATTTTCTGGTTGTCGTTGCAGCTGACATTGGGATATGCTTTATTTTTTCACACAATTCATCCCTTTGTTTACCTTCAAGTATCGTCTTGGCAGCGGCGTTCAAGCACTCCTCGACAATAGTCTGAAAGTTTTTTTATGTTGGATTCGTAATGCCCCCTGATATTCCCGCTTTTTATCAGCGCCACGGTTTCAACACATAAAAGACGCAACAAAGGTTTAGTACTGCCTTGCGGGAGAATGAACATTTATTGGTCAGTCCATTCATCTTTAAAATTTCTGTTTTCGTGGTCAACTTTCCTAATTTCGAGCAAGCCTTTTTCTCATTCCAAATCGCTCTTCCAGTAAACAAACGCTTTGATTGGCTATTTTTTTAGTGACGCTATTACACACATGCTGTGACAGACGGAGGGAGGGGGGGAGTTCGGTGAGGGCATGATCTTCGCTATGTGAAGATCATTGCCTTTTGCTGTTTTTATGCTGTACTACAGACTATTCTGCCTTCCAATTTGTATTTCAGTGAGAAATGTCTTTATTAACATAATCATGCTTTGTATAGTGAAATCATGAAAAAAAATAAAGATCTTATTGTTTTAAATTGGTCATGGGTCTGGATAGGACCGTCACTTGGTCCGGACCCGGACCGGTCCGCCGTTTGGAGATGCCAGGTCTAGGTCTCTAATGTCGGGACCGTCCTCCCCTAGGTGTGGTGTCCCATGTCTCCAGAGTTCTACCGGGAGTACGTCGCCATCAAGACCAAGAAGAGGATCCTCCTCTACACCATGAACCCCAACAAGTTCCGCGCCTGCCAGTTCCTCATCCGCTTCCACGAGCGCCGCAACGACAAGATCATCGTGTTTGCCGACAACGTGTTCGCCCTCAAGGAGTATGCCATCCGCCTAAACAAGTAAGATCCGAAGCCATGACAGCCACGGAGAGGTTCATGTAAGGCTTAATTAGTCGAATATTGATCGCGATTTCGATTTTTGGCTCAAACGATCTGCAAACTAATATAATCGAGTTGAAACGATATGTATATATATTTATTGTTATTATTATTTATTTTTATTCATTAATTGTTTTATAGAAATGGAACAGCTGGATACATTTTTGTACATTATTTTCGATTGAAACGTTTTCTACTTGAACATTTAGTGGAAATGTCAAGGTTCCCAGTTTCGAAGTGTTCTTTTGGAGAGAAATGCCCAATAGAGGCATTATGTTTTGAAACTCAAAAATAATCGTTTGAATTATCGAGATTTCAATATCGGCTACTGTAGGCCACGAGGACCAGTGTGTTGAGCTCTTTCTCCCCCCCCCTTCTAGACCTTACATCTACGGCCCCACCTCTCAGGGGGAGCGCATGCAGATCCTCCAGAACTTCAAACTCAACCCCAAGATCAACACCATCTTCATCTCCAAGGTGAGTCCCTCTCTCCTGTGGGGTCGTCCGGGCTCCGTCCCTCACGTCGTCCACAGAACTGCCCTCCCTCGTGTGTGCTGTGTGTACAGCCCTGTCCCTCCGCCCGCAGGTAGGAGACACGTCCTTCGACCTCCCGGAGGCCAACGTGCTGATCCAGATCTCCTCCCACGGCGGGTCCCGGCGGCAGGAGGCCCAGAGGCTGGGCCGCGTGCTGAGAGCCAAGAAAGGTGCGTCTGACTTCATATGTGTCTATGTACTGTGTGTGTGTGTGTGTGTGTGTGTGTGTGTGTGTGTGTGTGTGTGTGTGTGTGTGTGTGTGTGTGTGTGTGTGTGTGTGTGTGTGTGTGTGTGTGTGTGTGTGTGTGTGTGTGTACTTGGATAGATATCATTCTGATTTTAGTAATTCCTTTTGGCTTTAATGCTAGCCTAGCCCATTCACACACAGATACGAATTGTAAGCTTATGGAGGTTATAGTTAATCGCTATTCTATTACTCTAGCCAGACTAGTAGCCTTATACTGGATTTTAAAATTGATATATTTTGTATGAAACAAGAAAGGGGGGAAAAAGTGATTTGCTTACAATTGCAGCAAGATGTATCAGAAAAGAGGGTAGAAGCTCATGGCACATTGGAAACGGATGTTGTAAGTTGTGCTCTGGCTCGGTTTATACAAGTTGCTTTTTTGACGGTTGAACGATAAACCGCCATGCTTTGGGGTGAGACACTTTTAAAAAAAAGCGATATCGCTCAACCCTAGTCTAGCAGGCCTCTAGCTGCTTTGTCTGACCTCGCGCGGTGTTCTCCTGCTCGTGTAGGCATGGTGGCGGAGGAGTACAACGCCTACTTCTACTCTCTGGTGTCTCAGGACACTCAGGAGATGGCCTACTCCACCAAGAGACAGAGGTTCCTGGTGGACCAGGGGTACAGCTTCAAGGTCAGATACTGCCCCCTGGCCCTGAACCCCTGACCTTTAACCCCTAGCCCTTAACCCCAAGCCCTTAACCCCTAACCTTTAACCCCAAGCCCTTAACCCCTAACCTTTAACCCCCAGCCCTTAACCCCTAACCCCTAGCCCTTAAACCCTAACCGTTAACCCCTAGCCCTTAAACCCTTACCGTGTGTGTGTCTTTGTGTGTGTCTTTGTGTGTGTGTGTGTGTGTGTGTTTGTGTGTGTGTGTTTCTTTGTGCGTGTGCGTGTGCAGGTGATCACTAAGATGGCGGGCATGGAGGAGGACGACCTGATGTTCTCCACGCGGGAGGAGCAGCAGCTGCTGCTGCAGAAGGTGATCGCCGCCTCGGAACTGGACGCCGAGGAGGAGGTGGTGCTGGGGGAGATGGGGGGCCGGCCCACGGTGAGATCAGAAGAGAGTCCTTTGTTGGTCCCACAGTGGGACCTTTGAAGGGTTACAGCAGCAGAGAGGATGGTGCAAATAACAGACGACAGAGTAGTGCAAAATACAAAACACAATGAGAAAATACAAAAATGGACCATGTACAACAGTTTGCACTTTTTGCTGACAACAGTGTGTGTCAGCAAGAGCAGTGCTGATTGTAGAGTATATAACGTTATTTTAAAGCATGACGCAATACTATTTTATGTAACAGTATTATATTATAATATAATATCTAACGTAACATAATCAAATATATTTGAGCATTGTTTTTGTTACATTATATTCAAATATATGATGTAACATCTACCGGTAATTAAAATTAGAATATATAAAATTAATGTTTACAATATCACATAATTATATCTAAAATTATATTACAAACCATAAAATGATCAAATATAACATAAATAGCATACAACTATATACAAATATAGAATATAACATTATGCTGTATAAGTAACATTTCAATGTAATTTAATGAGTTTCGGTGACTATTTTATAATGATGTCATAATTAAGTCTCAATGAATAACTACACTGATTTACTTTTAGTTGAACACTAGAAGGAGTGCATGCTTACAGGTATTTCTAGCATTTGTTTTCAGACATTTCTGGTGATTGTTTTTTTCTCAGTTCTCGCGGCGACCGGGCACCATGAGCTCCATGTCCGGGGCGGATGACGCCGTCTACATGGAGTACCACAGCCGGGGCCGCTCGGCCGCTGCCTCTGCCAAGGGATGCCACCCGCTCTTCAAGCGCTTCCGCAAGTAGAAAAAGCGCCCTCTGGTGGTCGATCCGGGAACTAAAGGCCCGCCCAGGGAGAATCTGGTTGAACAAAGCTACTTGATACTGTGGAGTAGATCCAGAGTTTTCCCGCCATACAGCTGCAGCTGAGGCAGAGAGGAAGTTCTGGTTGAAAGGAATCTAAGTGGACAATTTTTGTGTAGGGAAATAACCTTAAAAAATAGCCAAAGTTTTGGATACCGGTTATGATGATGTCTAAAGAGCAGAAAAACAGAAAATATTAATTTCCCATAGTGTAATCCAGTATTTGGGTAGGAAATATGACTTTTGTTTCATTTGTGCATTAGGAAGTTTTATAACAGGTTGAAATATGTTTGGGTTGTAATGACACATTTAACGTTTCCATGTCAGACGGTTTTATAACTCCACCTTTAAATAAACAAAACTGGGAATTAAAAAAGAATACTGCTTGCTTATGTAGTGTGAATGTCCATTCATTGTACATCTTTTATTCATAGCTCCGCTTTTATTGATTGTACATATTTTATTAATCATACATACTACTTTTATTCGTAGTTCAGCTTTTATTAAGGGGACATCTTTTATTCAGAGGTCATCTTTTATTCATCATGAAGCTTATATATTCACAGTACATATTTTATTCTTGACAAAGCTTTTATTCATCGTACATCCTTTATTCATTGTGCATTGGTTATTTATAGTCCCAAAAGGTTTTTGTAGGACAGCTTTTATTCTTAGTACATTTAGGGAAACATGAAGGGGGGCAAGTGACGCAGCCTGAGCAGAGGCTGAGGGACTAGGGTTCAGATCAATGGCCTCCAGGTGATTTCGGTTTTCATTCTCGACTGCTCCGGGTTTTTTAATCCTGGAGGAATCTCACGTGTGGGCGTGAATCCCTAGGGGGTTAGAGGAGCAAGAGGAGGAGAAATGAGGAGATGAAGGAGGAGAGGCGATGAGGAAGAGGGAGAGATGAGGAAGAAGGAGGAGAGAGGAGAGGAGGCGGAAGGAGATAAAGAAGGGGGAGAGAGGAAGGGGAGAGAGGAGATGACAGGAAGGAGATGATTAGGAAGGGGGAAAGGAGATGAGAGGGGAAAAGAGATAAGGGGAAAAGGGGAGGATATAGGGGAGGCCCCTTGGCGACCTCGGGGCGAGCCCTGATTGGCTGTGCAGCAGGACTGTGTCTCATGCTTACAGCTCATTGGCTGGCGTGGTGGGATGGGAGTGTCTTGACATCAGGGCATTCTCTTAGATTGAAAACCTTCTAAATGTTTGCTTTTGAGTAAATGTGTCAATATATAATTTTGTTCTTGGAATTCCTTATGATTACAGCATCTTTACAAACACAGAAGACAAACAACTGTCACACAATTCAAATTAAAAGACAATGAATTATATTTTATTTAGCATTAGCTTATGCTCGTTGAAATCCATTGTTCCTCAGCATCATTAATACCTTATTTCTTCTTCTGTATTGCATCTTGTTCAGTCTTATCGCTGTGGTTCTGATTGAACTGGTGTCAAATAAGATTGGACCGAGTTATAACAATGTTCATATTATCAACCACTTTGGAAACAAACCATTAGGACCTTTTTGTTACCACTAATTATTACCAGGATTATTTAGATGCAAAGTGGACTACTGCAGAGGTGGCTTCTGACCTCAGAGAGGTTCTGGTACATGACCTCTGACCTGAGAGAGGTTCTGGTAGATGACCTCTGACCTGAGAGTGGTTCCGGTACATGACCTCTGACCTGAGAGAGGTTCTGGTACATGACCTCTGACCTGAGAGAGGTTCCGGTACATGACCTCTGACCTGAGAGAGGTTCCGGTACATGACCTCTGACCTAAGAGTGGTTCCGGTACATAACCTCTGACCTGAGAGGGGTTCCGGTACATGACCTCAATCAATCCTTCCGAAGAAAGAAATCAAGTTTTGTTGGACCCATAGCCATGCTGTGACGGTAGGCCTTGGCTAATGGGTGTTCTTTCTCACATTATCTGGTCCTTTAGTTGCTTCAAATAAGATTTTTATTGACCCAACACAGGAAATTCTAGTGCTACAGCAGCAAGGACATCACAACAGTTACAGATACAACATACAAAACAATTGTAAAGCTAAAAATACATATCAAATATGTCTATATACACAATAAGTCTACTTTGGAAGAAATATAAGTCAATGAATACAATCCAACACTCTTGTACTCAAGTGTCATTGTTGAGTACAAGAGTGTTGCTTGTTTGCAGTGAACTTGTTAAGATGTCTTCTGCAACAACAAACTCTGTTTGCTTTAAAGTAAAAGGGTAAATATGGGACTATTTTCTTTGAGATACATCGATAATGGTTGCCTAGAGTTAAAACTGTCATACTATTATGCAAATGGAAACTAAGTCAATAAACAATGAATTCAAGTAAAATGAATGAATTCAGCGTGTCCAGTAGGCTATATGTTGGTGAAATATCACGATGTCAAGCACATTCTAGGCTGTTGGCATATTGGTGTTTTTCCCAATCATAATAATAATAATAATAACTTATTGCTTATTCTAGAATTGGTCAAGGAGTAACAAGACGGCTACATAACTAACTGCTTAATTGATGCAACTCTTAGTCACTTGTCCAATGAAGTCCTTACTTTCACTCTTCTTTAGTGAATAAAAATGACATGGTATTAAATTCCGTTTTTATTGAGGCTGAGACACGGGTTAATATATACACAAGGGTTGAGTGTTTGCCTTTATTCCGGTAGGTTTGTATGTAGAGAGCGAATGAGTTTATCTGTTGGTACGAAGCCTCCAGCTAAACATGAAGTTAAACATTGCAAAGGCTGTTAGTTAGATCATATTGTCCAAGAGCTCTCAGGGGACACGTTGAAGATGCTCTGCAAGGTACGTGGTAATACACTATTTCACTTGTGTGTATATATATATATATATACATAATATATATATATATATATATATATATATATATATATATATATATATATATATATATATATATATATATATATATATATATTTAGCTGAGATATAGGTTACGAAATAGTGACTCAGGTCCTACCCAACCAATTATTGATCAACAGAGACATTTAAATATTAATCTTACACTATTTAATCTATTAATGTATTTATTTATTTATATCCAGGGTGATACCCAGGTTTTTCAAGTTGTGGGATATGTCGTTCAACAGTATTACTAGGGCTTAATTCCCATACACGTCCTTATAATCCTATTTGCTGTTGCGTTTTCCATAGATAAGCTGTAAATATTGTTTATAGAGTGTCTATAAATATGGTCAAACTGGGATTTTGGTTTGACCTCAGGTGGCAGATTTTCTAGAAACTGCAAGATGATACTATTGTACCATTTTTTAAACAAGACAAATCGGCCCTTCAACAATAGCTGAATGTCATATGACAAACTAAAATAACAGGTTAGGGATGTTTATGATCAATGTTTTGAGCATTTTTATTATTATTTTGTGTTAGGCTACGTGTATTCATAAAAGTCACTGGAGTCTGGAGTCTTCATTTGAACAGACAGAGCAAACCAGCAAAATGTCACGGACCACTAAGAAAAACAAGGATGCAGTGGAACTTGTTCCTGTAAGTATCGGCCTTGAAAACCAATATGATCTTCTTTGTGTCACATTTACATTCAGGGCATTTAGCAGACGCTTTTATCCAAAGCGACTTACAATAAGTACATTTGTCAGAACAGTGTTTTTCATATAAAAGATGACCACTGAGCCTGTCTAAGTCTACATGTTGGTGTATTTCTGTCTCTCTAAGAAGGACACAGAAGACCAAGAGACCATCTTCACAGGTCCAGAAGATCAAAGTGTTCATACTCCAAAACCTCTGTTCCTTGTCTCGAAGTCAGTAACTCACACATCAGAACCTGCATGTGAATCTGTAACTTTGATGGTTTTGCTATGTATTTGCACAGTTCTAATGTCCAAAATTCAAGGATTCACCACCCTTAAATGAGAAACAGTTGTAGAAAGTAGTAGTAAAGTACTAAAGTACTACATTGATTACCTATCATGTGGATATTGGAAGACAGTTATATTCCAATGTTTTGATAAAGAATAAAGGTCCCATGAAAGATAACTTAGCTGTACCGGCAGTAATAACTGTAACTTACTTACAATAGTGAAGGAGGCCATCTAAATGAGTGTTTAAGATACACTGAAATCGTTTGATGTGTTCAGGAACGTCGTAGTGAAGGATCCAGGCTACCTGTCCTTTATAACATGCAATTGGATGGGCACCATCATATGGGGTCTGTTACGTAAAAAGTTGGATGTCAGCAACTACACCTTGGCACAAGGAAATGGAGCCAGCAGGAATGAGATCTTGTAAGAGCCTTTTTTTCTTCTTCAGTTTTTCAGTCCAATGTGTCGTAGGAAGCCTCAATTAGCGCTAAATATTCACATGATGACTAGGCCCCTTGACGACATGAAAATGTCATGTACGTATATGTATGAATGTTTTTAATAAAATCGGTTAGGTTGATCTATAGGAAAACTATACATTTCCAGTAAATGGACCCAAAAGATCCAACTTTATTCTACTGAAATCTAGTAATTAGAATAGAATAGAATAGAATAGAATAGAATAGAATAGAATAGAATAGAATAGAGGAATGTCTTTCTCTTGAAAATCGTTAAATTTGAATAATTTCTGTCTGCTTATTTTTGTTTCTGTGTTTGTCTCCTGCCTCAAAGGCTCAGGAAGTTCTTAGAAGAAGAAGTAGATAAAGTAGGGCTGGAGAATGTCTCTATGTTACGAGTGGCTCTTCGCTTCCAGTTTGCTTCCTTTGTGCTTGCCACTGTTGCCATCGCTTTTGCCTGTGTGATTACCTTTGGATCGGTAAGATTTCTATAATTGTCTTCTTGATCATTCAATTTAAATATAATTATAATAATTATTATACAATAATATAATTATTACTTAAATCGATTATATTATGTTATATTACATTATTGCCTATATTATTTTATACTTCATATATATATTTATATATCAATGTATCAATATATATATATATATAGTTCTGTGTGTTGTAGATCATAGAAGCCAGTAGTTTTGTTAATTTATTGTTTTATATAAAATAATGAAAAATACTGACAAAGCTGCAAGCAGCAATTGAGGTCAAGCAATCAGCCCACTCCAAACAGCCAAGTTTGGAGTGGGCACTGCTATACGGTTGTAGAGAAAATAGAAGAACAGACATACCTACAGAGAACCCTTCCTTTTTAGTTTGATTAGGTTGAGTTACAAATAACAGAAAATAAATAACAGAAGAAAAAAACCTACAATCACGGAGAAGTAGTGTTTAAAATGTTCATATCTTTCCATGCAGAGTACTGTGGTCTACGATTTGTTGCAGTATTCGCCAGAGACCTCGACTCTCAGCCAGGGAGTGGGTCTGGCTTTTGCCTTCTTTGTAACGCAACTTTTGTTCAGCTTCTTGTTCGTCACAATGAAGATGTTTAATCTTCGATCAGGCATCAGGCTGAAAGGTGCTTGCAGCTTGTTTGTCTACAAGAAAATCATCGCTTTGAGGGGAGAAATTGTCTCCCTGGGAGAGGTAGGAATCGTCCACTACATAACCACTAAATTGTTCACACGTTCAACCAAACATTTGTATTTGATGCTTATCAGCCAAAACAACATATTGATTTCAAATCTCTTCATGGATCATTTTTTCCCTCCTGTCTTTCAGATGATCAATGTGATTACTGCTGATTCCGTAGTGCTGCCGGAACTATATACTGCCATCAGTATATTTTGTGCTACTCCGATTATTATTTTGATCGCCACTATCTACTCCTGTTGCTTACTGGGTGCTACTGCTCTCATAGGACAACTGGTCTTCCTCCTCCTCATTGGATTCCAGGTGAGCGTTCTAACATTTGCAACATTTGGTTCGCTGTATATCGCATGCCTGTGTTTACGCTTCTCACTGAGATGACCACAACAGATGGGTTATTTTCTGAGGTGTTTTCATTTTAATGCAAAATTTAACTTGTTTAAAATGTTTTTAGATAGATTCTCATCTTGATTGGCCCCTACCTTGAAATGGCCCAACTTCACAACCAATAGGGGTTAATATATACATATATAAAGATAAAGATAAAGATCATACTGTAACTGTTCCTACAATAAACCTTTTTACAGTTCATCTTACTCTTAGCAATACAATGGAGCAAAGGGAAATCAGTTGGATGGACAGACGCCCGGGTCAACGCAACCAGCGAAGTGCTGAGCGCCATCAAACTCATCAAGATGTATGCCTGGGAGGAATCCTTCGAGAAGAAGATCAAAGGTAAGAGCGGCTTCTCCTATCCTTGACCACACTACCCACTGTTCCAGTTGTTCACATTGTTGAACATATTGTGCAGAAACGCCACGTTATGGAAACGTAAGACCGGAAGTTTTGCACAAAACAGAATACTATAGTAATAATTGAGTCCACATGCCACATGTACCTATAGTACATATGTGGTAGCGAACATATGTGGTAGTGAACATACTCTTTAAGGCATTGGTTCTCAAAGTGCGGCCCGCAGAAACATTCCTGGTGGCCCGCAATGACATACAGATGTAAGTTATAACTTTTTTTTTTTTAACAAAAATAAATGAATGCAAAGAGAAAAGTCAACTCTAGCTTTCCATTAAATCCCATTACTTTGAAAGGATGAACCTCAGTTTCGTGATTTAGACCTCACTTGACCTCACTCCCAGAGGTCCATGGTGCAATGTTTTTTTTTTCACCACTGGGATGCTGATGGCGTTTCCCGACAGTTTTTTTTTCCTTTGGCGGCCCTCAGTCAAATTTTGGGTTCCTGAATTGGCCCTCAGCTGTCAAAACTGTGCGAACCCCTGGGTTAAGGTATTAAACTAGCAGGGAATAGCTTACCTAAGAGATTATCTAAATGTATTAAAGGTCCCATGACATGAAAATCTCACTTTTTGTGGTTTTTCCAACATAAATATGAGTTCCCCTAGCCTGCCTATGGTCCCCCAGGGGCTAAAACTTGCGTTTGGTGTAAAACGAGCACTAGCTGTTCTGTTTGCCTTTGAAAAAACGGAGGCTCAAGTGCGCTGATTTGGAATGTCTTTATTTATGTCGTCATAAAGCATCTAAGCTCCTCCCCTTACTCTGCCTGGCCCGCCCAGAGGCGTTGGCCCGCCAATGAGACACGGCCGTGCGAGCGCCACATGTGTAGGTGTGAATACACACACTGTAACGCAAGTGTTTCTTGTCGGTTCTTTGACGTCTCTTGTAATTCCACAACGAGACTGTGTAGTGGAGGTTATCTGAGCCATGGTTGAGAAGGAATTGGGGGAAAGGAACTATGGCTTTGTCTCGCTGAAGTACATTAAACTGCGACATGCCGCCGGTTGCCGCGAGGCACCATCGCCCGGCAGCAGGCAGCCGGCAGCAGGCAGCGCGCGGTTCAGTCTACTTCAGATTGATGTGAAAGTGGAAGAACCAGAGACGTCGCAGAACCCGACAAAGTCGTTTGTGATTCATAATATCGTCTGGAGGCGCACACAGCTTTTGGCCGTGAAAATATGTATTATATGATATAGATATCTATGTATCATATGATATTATTTAGATATAGAGCTCCAGGACTGTAACGCAAGTGTTGTACACTTCCTTGTTATTTGGATAACCGTTCTGCTTTTGGTGTTATGGCGCATAACACGTCCGACTCTCGTCTCTGGTATTTCTACAACGAGACTCGTAGTGGGGGTTATCTCAGCCAAGGTTGAGAATGAATTGGGGGGAAGGAACTTTGGCTTTGACTCCCTCAAGAACATGAACCACGACATGGATGAGAAAGGGATTGTTGGCGGCAAATGTCTCCCGCTTGAGACCCGCTGAGGGACCACCGCCGGAGGCGGAGGTGCCTAAGCGCTGCCCGGCAACGATCCGTTTCTCCTCCTTGCCGCGGTTCAGTCTACTTCACATTGATGTGGACGTGGAAGAACCAGGAACGTCGGAGAACCCAACGCGTTCATTTGAGATTCATAATATCGGCTCACACAGCTTTTGGCCGTGATAATATATTTTATATGATATAGATATCTATGTAGAATATATGATAATATTTAGATATAGAGTTCCAGGACTCCCGTGTGTTCTAGAATATTTACAGAACACGGCTAAAGGCTGTGTGCGCCTCGCCATTGCGATACATCCACTGTAAACAGAGTGCATGGTACCGTGGCTGCAAGCTGCTGAGGGCCACACCCCCACCCTCCTCCTTGACCCGCCTCGCTCCTCCTCATTTGCATTATAGCTACAGACGCCAAAACAGCGCATTTGGGGGAAGCTCAATGTGCGACTGGCTCGGAGTGGCTGTAACTCTGCACCACGGCTGAATTTCGGGAACGTCTTTGAATACTGTGTTAGTTGCCCACTAATACCTATATTAAAGAATACATAAAATAGCATGTCATGGGACCTTTAACGTTGAGACACATTCAAACTAGTCACACACTAGGGATGCAGTAATACATAAAATAACAGAAGTACATATTACACTGTCCAATTCGATACAAGTTTGAGTTGTTTTGCAGTACAGTGCCTGAACTAGTTTCCACCATTTTCCACATTTATTAATGGCACTGAGAATATGGTAAACATTGAGAGTTTAGGCTGGGGAGACACCAGCAGACAAAAGTAATACACACTGAGAGTTTAGGCTGGGGAGTGATGCACAAGTTATGTCTCTTTGTCAAGTATAGGGTTGAAATTGTAACTAATAACTTCCAATTAGGGAGTCACCCCAACCAACAGGTCTATGTTTATATATATGTATACATATGTGAACACAAATGTTGTGTTATACTTATCTGACAGATATAAGGATCGAGGAGAGGAAGAAGCTGGAAGTGTCATGCTTCACCATCGGCTTGAACGCTAACATCATCATCCTCAACTCTATCATCACTGGCAGTGTTCTCATGATCACTCACACCGCGATCGGCCTTCCCTTGAATTTTGCTCAAGTAAGTTTGCAACTATGATCATTTTTTTTAATTATCATATTTTTAGAAACATAGTTCATTTAAAGCTAGCTTTGAATGAACTATGTTATAGTTCATTGTTAATTTAAAGCTAGCTTTAGGCATAGCTATTATGAAAGAGATTCTTATAAATGCCGTGGCACTGGAGCACTGTAGCTTGTAGCACTGTGTGAGTGCATGCCTGCCCCTCTGAATAACAATTTGTATCTAAATCTTACTCTCATCCGCTCTTTAGTATATTTGTATGTATGTATGTATATATTATATATATAAATATATATATATATATTTATACATATATATATATATATATTAATGATGTGCTATCATGTTTTTTCCATCTTCTGCTGACTGGATACAATTATAAACCTTCATACAATTGCCAGTTGATTAAGTACGGTGTCAAATGTTCTAAAATACAATTCTTAATGTCATTTCTTCCAGGCTTTGACCATCACTGCCCTCTTTAGCACCATGGCTTCCCTGACGCAATGGCTTCCTTTTGGTATCTTGATCCTGGCACAGGCATTAGTGGCTCTGCACCGAATCAAGGTAAGAATCCTTTAATTTAGCCTAATATTAAGCATTCTGACGGACTCGGGTATCCAGTCCATTAACTTTGATTCATCTATTTAAAACGACTGTTCTTAAATTGCTGTCCTTTCCAGTACTCAAATACAATAGTATACTTTGTTTTAATATATTCTAAGACTATAGGGATGTGGCCAGCCATATGTTTTTTCTTAATTGTCTCAAATTCAAACCTTTATTTTGCCAGTCAATTTTAACTTTGAAGAACCCTGAGAAATACTTGATTCAGAAGACGGATACTGGCCCTGCCATAGTGACAGAAAATGCTACTATGTACTGGCCCAAACCAGCCAGTGAACAAGCCTCTAACAAACCAGCCAGTACACAAGTCCGTGCCAACACAGACAACGGGTTGCTGGTCAACCGGTTGGACGACAAGGATGAAAAGGAAGAAGTCCCGCCTGCCTTGAGAAACATCTCCTTCACATTACCTAAGGTGACTCTTAGAGTCAGGCATACTAAATGGGCATGGCTGGGGGTTCAAGGCTTAAATCTCCCTCTGATGTTTCTCCTGAAGGGCCACCTGCTGGGAGTGTGTGGGAATATGGGCAGCGGGAAGTCATCGCTGATATCCAGCCTCTTAGAACAGGTGATTTAATGTGTTGCTACCATACATTTCTAAACAGGATGTTACCGGCTTACCGAAAGTAATCGTAGGGACACTTTCCTAACCATGGAACAATGCGCCCCACATGAGGGTACATGAAGGGACTTAGTGGAGGCTGGTTTATAATAAGGATTTGTTGGATTTCTATTGCAGATGCATCTTCAACAGGGCTCCGTCACAGCCCGGGGGAGCTTTGCTTATGTGCCCCAGCAAGCATGGATATTCCACGGAACGGTTCAGCAGAACATACTGATGGGGGAAGCTTTTGACCAGGACCGGTAGAAACGGTTTTAATGAACAAACCCAGAAGGATGGATTTAGATGAATTGCATTATTACTGACTAGATTACCAGCATTTTTATAAAACGTCACATATCTGAATGTGGCAAGGCAAGGCAAGGCAAGGCAACTTTATTTATATAGCACTTTTCATACACAAGGCAGACTCAAAGTGCTTGTGGTAATGATATGTCTGATATGATATGTCTACTGAAGGCCAGACATTCAGTACATTTTCCCAGGATCTGAAACTCTCTGCCTGGTTATACTTCATGAACTGCATTTACAAGAACAAGGACAATATAGCCTCACTTATGAATTCCTGGTTTGGTTCTTTTCTCACAGCTACAACAGAATTCTCCATTGCTGTAGCCTCATACCAGACATGAAGATACTCCCAGGTGGAGACCAGACTGAGGTAGGAATGAATGCTTTCTATATTCTTAAATCTAATTTCTAAGTAATTGTAACAGGTATTTTAATTGGTCTCAAATTGTAGGTGAGGCGTATCTGAGGACTTTATTGCATGTTGGTAATGACAAAGTTTATAACTAGACAGCGAACATAATATATTACAATACTATTTTATCCTTTTATTTGATAGCCAATCTGAGGATAGGACCTTGGGTCCAATATAGTGAACTTACGTTGTGACATAATTTGTAGGTCCTGTTCTACAGCAAACATTGGGTTGGCTGGCTGACAGTGTCTATCTATATCGACAAGTGTTCTTCCAAACATCTATTGAACAAGAAGGCTACTGTTCATGATGTAACTGGCCATGGTGATTTAAACTGTACATGATATCATGGGTTCTTGGCAGATTGGAGAGCGAGGTATTAACCTCTCTGGGGGGCAGAAACAGAGGATCAGCCTGGCCAGAGCGGTGTACTCTGACAGAGACATCTTCCTCCTGGATGACCCTTTGTCTGCTGTGGACGCCCACGTGGGGAAACACATCTTTGAGGAATGCATCAAGAGAGAACTTGTTGGAAAGTCCATCATCCTTGTGACTCACCAGCTCCAGGTACGACCCGTTGATACAGTCTTTGATAGGACTGGAGTGGCCTCCTCAAGCCTCAGGACAGTGTTTACTGCTTATCGAATGTTGTTTTGGGACTAAGTAATAGCGTTCTTTGTTTCACCCGGTTTGTTACCCAGCTTACTCACGTAATCTCACTAAAGAGCTGACCATAAGGTAGGTTGTTTGTGGTCATTTACACCACAAACAACCTACCTTATGGTTAACTCTTTAGTGAGCTTACGTGAGTCAACATTACAACCCAGGTTGTGGTTATCCCAAGTCGATGACATCTTGGGAGGTAGTTCTAGACTAGAGTGAGGGGGAACAAGAGTGTGAGATTGACCACTGCATTTTCTCCTTCAGTGGTATTAGTACGAACAGATACAAGGCAACCATTTGTTTCCTATGCAGGCTAGCTAGAAACACGTTCAATGAAAGCATGAGTTCAAAGGGTTCCAACCATCCTGGAAAACCTGGATTTTGATCCAGGTGTTTGTTGTGCTAAACTACGTTGCATTTAAAAATGACAAAATTGACATCAAATTTGCTTACCAGTACATGCAGTTCTGTGATAATGTCCTGCTCCTGGACGGAGGAGAGATACTGGAGGCAGGAAGACATGAAGAGCTGATGAATGGGGGAGGACGTTACGCCCAGCTCATCAGCCGCTACCAGCTGGAACAGTCCACAGTAAGAGGGCGGCCATCGTCAGTTCGATCATCATGTTTGATATGTCTTATAATGTTCAAAATGTTGTATCGATATCGTTATGTGTGTGTAGCAACCATTACCACCTCTGATATCCACTTGTATTGTTGGCAGCTCAAAATAGTCTCGTTGATGATACTTCATTGAAGAGCATAGCTTAGTGTAACGTAACCTACATCTTTGTTTTGATTTGAAGTGGGGATGGGAGCTTGGTGAGGAGGGTGCTACTGCTCTCCTCGTCACCCACTTTGTGAAGGTTCCTTAAGGGTGCACTTTCCCAATGGATCGAAGTGAAAGTTCTGTCTTTCCTTGTTCCCAGGTTCTGTTACAACAGGAGAACGCCGTGGATCCGCCATTTGTTGAACCCCACCAAACCAATGGCGTTGTGAACCAAGGTGAGGCAAATAACTTGTTTAGGAAATGAATGACCAATGTGGTTGCGTCTTAAAAAAAGGCTCCTCAGTTAACCTCCATGATTTGGCGTTAATATCTGTTAATCTATTCTAGAAGGTCCAACGGCTCTTCAGTTAACCTTCATGCAGTGGTGTTAATATCTGTTAATGTAGAAGTTCCAATGGCTCTTCAGTTAACCTTCATGCAGTGG
Organism: Gadus morhua; assembly: GCF_902167405.1. NCBI lineage: Eukaryota > Metazoa > Chordata > Actinopteri > Gadiformes > Gadidae > Gadus > Gadus morhua. The sequence continues at coordinate 21,314,494 of NC_044061.1, read as the reverse complement.
TGTTAATATCTGTTAATGTAGAAGGTCCAATGGCTCTTCAGTTAACCTTCATGCAGCGGCTCTGGGTTATCTTATTCTTACATTTTTGGGAATGGTGACTGGTTAATAAAACAGCAGCTGTTCTGAAAGGTACAATGGGTCTGAGAAAATAACAGATTATCATTGCTACGGTTCAGTAGACTCTTACACGTTTAACATCCTGTCGTCTGTCTCCTTTTTAGCCTTTGACATATCTGATGAAATGGATGACGTCAGCATGTCTGACAAAAAAAGTAAGTGTTTAACAATACCGATACCTTTATACCTATAGTATCAGCTGATTTGGGAATAAGTTACATGACTCCATTGTTGTTAAGTCGATCAACGATAAAAACACCAACTACGACCAGTGTTCTCACTATTGATTTATCTTTATGTACCCAGCAGTCATTGCACGTTCAGAAAATGTAACCGGCCGTTCTCACCAATTCTGCAATCCTTTATAGGAAATACTCTGACTTTAAATATTTTCCACTTATGCATAGTTAAATGAGAAGCATCAAACCGTTTTGAATGACCACAGTATTTTTCCTTTGAAGTCCAGGAGGGTGACGGGCAGTTGATAATAAAGGAATTCTCCAGCCAAGGCTCTATTTCCTGGAGAACCTTTCATGTGTACTGCCAGGCGCTAGGAGGTACCAATACCCACACACGCGCACACATCTCAGTGTTTCTGGAGGGTGTAAAACACACACATGTCTAAAGGGACCGAAACATGTGTATTTTGTTGCTCTGCCCCTCAGGTTATTTCCTTGCTGTTGCCGTCCTCCTTCTTTACGTTGCGCTAATTGGAGGAGCCGCATTCAGCAATATGTTCCTCGCCTACTGGATGGAGCAGGGATCTGGGGTGAGCAACACACATCCACTGACACATAGAGGGGGTAAAGGGTTGTCACAGACTCCACCAGAAGAGGGGTTGTACTGGTAAGCTCCAAGAGAAGGAATCGTCCTTGTGTAGATACCTATATGTCTCAGAGGAGAGGATTGCAGCAGTAATGGGCAGCTGCCAGCATAGGTGCAGCATAGTGAGGGTAAAACCATGTGGTTCTGAATGGGTTCCTTGTTCTCAACGTGCATGCTCGGTAACGCACTGAGCTTTGTGTTTTTTGACCCAGGCTGCAAATGTGACTGTTGAAGACCAGGCTAACGTCACGCTGAACCCAGACATCGCCTTCTACCAGGAGGTTTATGGAATAATAACATTGGTTATAGTGATAGTTTCTATTATTAAAACATATTTCTTCGCCAAGGTCAGCCTCTGTGCTTCCTCAGTATTTCACATGAGGATGTTAGAAAAGGTAAGCAGACCTCCTAGAAGTGGCCAGTAGCCGATAGAAAATAACATATTGATTAATTATTAATTATATTATAAGTCATGATAGCTGGTCTGTAGTGCAATGAGGCCTTGTTTGTGCATCACTTCCAGGTAATTGCCAGTCCAATGAGTTTTTTTGATACCACCCCTATTGGCCGGATGCTGAATCGATTCTCCAAGGATATGGATGAAGTCGATTTCTGGATTCCCTTTGAAGTGAACTATTTCGTCAACACATCTCTATCAATTGTGGGCTCCATCGTCCTCATTATCTATGCATTTTATAAAATGGTTTATCCTCTGATCATCTTCTTCGCTATCACTCTCCCCTTCCACGTGTAAGTTGTCACCAATCCACCTTGAGCTCCAACTCAAATGTTGATGTCAATAGACTAAATTAATTAACTATTTGTGACAGTAATGGACACCTAAGGGGCAATAATTTACCTATAGTTTACAGAAATGCTAAGCATGTAATCTCAATGCTAAACATATAAAGTAAATGCTAAACATGTTAAGTCATCGCTGAGCATTCAAATACTAGGTGTTTCAAGTGAATGAGCATGTACGTTGAATGTTAAGCTTAAAATGAATGCTAAGAGTGTTAAGTGAATGCTAAGCATGTCAATTAAATGCTTAGTATGTCAATTGAATGCTAAGAATGTAAAGTAAATTCTAAGCATGTAGAGTGAATGCTAAGCAAGCGAATGTTAAGCATGTCAAATGTATCCTCTGCAGATTAAGCCAGAGAGCAATCCGTCAGTTGAAGAGGTCAGAGATCACAAGTCGCTCTCCCTGGATCTCCCATACTAGCTCCACCATCGAGGGCCTCAGCACCATCCACGTCTATGGCAAGACAGACAGCTACATACACCAGTAAGATACCAGGTGTGCTCTATAAAGGCTCTTATCCAGCCTATTCCAAACATTTAGGAATGTCAAATTCTACCTGGAAATAGTTTTTTTTGAACGGATGAATATGATATGTTAGCCTGGTCCTGCCAGACTCTCGTACTTCATTTAATTTGCACAGAGAGTCTGGTCACTCTCCATCTGTTGGAGTTTAAAACTATGGGATCCGCCCAGTGCTCCTTTGGATCTGCATATCATAACGTTATTGTTCTCAGCCACTCCCTCTGTTCGCTGATTGGACCGGAAAAATTTGGCTGGAGATAACCCGCGAATATACCGCAAACCGAAACGTAGCACTGAAGAGAAATGAAAATTCAGCGGAAGTACGTAGGGGGGCGGAGCCAGGCTAATGATGTGTAGCATGGGCATATAATTCTGTTGTTAGGCTGAGGCCACAGGTGGACCCAAACGCAGGATGCAAACACTTTGGTAGGGTTTAAAAGAGGGTTAGGGTTAGGGTTAAGGGTTAATGGTTAGGGGTTAGGGGTAGGTTTTATTGCGAACAGGGGTTCAAGAAGCCAGAGCTCAGGGTAGGGGGGATGGACAGGTCGAGACTCCTCATGGGGAGGTTGAACCAAAGGCTTATCCGGAGGTGGAGAAGGGGAATCAGACTGTAGAACCAGGCTGGGGCAACAAGGCAACAAGGCGATCGAGGCAGGCAGGGTTCTGAGCTGGTTGGCAATCTGGATCACAGAAAACAAGTGAGCAGGAGGAGAAAGAAATAAGACCACAGGCAGCATGGAAGCCAGAGGACGGTCCAACTGCTAGCGACGGTACGGTCTGCTGACGCTGAAGAGGAAATCCAGGTCCCTTCACACTGCTTCACAGAGATGATGCAGATGATAATTTTGCTCAGGATCAGCAGAGAATTTTCTGTCATCTTTTGAGGCAAATAAATGCTTAAAAATGCACTATTTTCAGGTTGGACCCTGACCTCTGTTTTTTTTTGCAGGTAGAGGTGTAACAAAAACTTCTTGTTGTGTTGCAGTACAGGTGTGACCCTGACTTCGCATTGTTTTTCAGATACAGGTGTGACCCTGTATTATTGTTGTGTTTCAGGTACAGTTTGCTGTGTGACTTCAACTCCAGCCACATGTACATGTTTCAATCAGGGATGAGCTGGGTATATCTCTGGACATCATTTATTAGTTCTTTGCTGAATCTGTGTGTTGGATTGTTTGTGGTCCTCACTCCCAAAGATGACGCGAGTGGTTCCATGAAAGGCCTGGCACTCACCTGCGTTCTACAGGTAAAGACACCTTCAAGCTGACAATGAATGTTTTGGTTATCTTTAAAGTGTCTGTTCGTTAAATAAAGGTGTGTGTGTGTGTGTGTGTGTGTGTGTGTGTGTGTGTGTGTGTGTGTGTGTGTGTGTGTGTGTGTGTGTGTGTGTGTGTGTGTGTGTGTGTGTGTGTGTGTTAAGTTAGTAAGCGGTTTTCTAACACTGATGGACTTGGCCAGAAGTTTGGACGCCAGGTTCTGCTCAGTAGAGAGAATCCAAGAGTATATAAAGGTACATCAAGACACGATGGCCTGAATCATCACCAAGCAACACCCAACCTCCTTCAGACACCATGACATCATTGGCTACCTACATATGATTAGTACACGGAATCTTTCTTGGTCATTCAACAGTCTCTCCAATGATAATAGAGACATGATAATATTTCTGATAACTGATCTGATGATTTAATTGAAACACAACCTTCCTTCTTGTAGAAACACCCTCCTTCTTGTAGAAACACCAACTTCCTTATTGTAGAAACATATTCCTTCTTATAGAAACACCTTCCATCTTGTAGAAACAGTATCTGGTCTTCTTGGGTCCATTTTGAACGTCTGGATCTGGGTCGTTTTCCCATTCTTCCCTTAAGCTGGTTGGATTGGATATGTCTGTGAACTGGAGGTCTCTGCATATGTCATATGGGGTTGAAGTCCAGTTGGTTTGTTTTGTATAGACCTGTGGGTCCGAGGGTCCCCGGAATGTGAAGGAGGCTCAGATCCCAGAAGGCTGGCCACAAAGCGGATCCATAAACTTCCAGAACTACACGATGAGGTACAGGGAGAATACACCTATTGTTCTCAAAGGACTCCAAATCCACATCAAGGCTGGGGAGAAAATTGGCATTGTTGGACGGACCGGGTCAGGTAAACTACAGATATGTTTGTTTTATGCTATAGCTCCTTCCCTTCTGTTCTTAGCATTTGTGTGTTCAATGACCTGCTATCAAGAATATTTAACATGAGTGTAAACACCAAGACACAAAGCCTTTCCCTTGAACTCCTGAAGGGAAAGACTCTTCATTACATTGAAGGGGCGTTCTTGTGACCAACAGTGGGACTTCGGGACCGTCGGTGAATCATCTGCTTTATCTACCAAAGCAAAATTTACTGGGCGTGTCACCACACTGGCATATGCCATTGTGGTCCTTTAATAGTGCATGTAACATTGAGAAATAACAGTAAGTGAGTACATTGCTTGTAAGATATACACAATATCTTTGTTTGCAGGAAAGTCCTCCTTGGGTGTGGCCCTGTTCAGGCTAGTAGAGCCGGCATTTGGCAGCATCCTGATCGATGGGGTGGACATCAGACACATAGGTCTGCAGGACCTGCGCAGTAGGCTGTCCATCATCCCCCAGGACCCCGTCCTGTTTCTCGGTTCCGTCAGGTAATCCCTGAGCCTGACATCCCCCCACACCGATTCGCAAAAGGTGTATGAATCGGGGAACCTCCAAGTATATGTTTGATTTTGAAAGGTGCGTTATCAACGGGCACACACCAGTATGGATGGACTGTGTGTCTGTAGAGGCATTTTCACACCGCCACGCCGGTACGGTCGTGGCTTGGAACACCCTGCAATTTCACTTGCCTTGCCTGTGTATAACCACGGGGAGTATATTCTTCCTTCGTCAAGGAGCCAGCTTTCTTGGTTTGTTGGAGTAGGCGGGGCTACGCACAGAGAGTAGACCTCAGAATAATTTGCACACTCCGAATGTTTTTGTTTTTGTTTTTATTCAAGCCACTCGATTGCAAGAATGACGGCAACATATTCTTTACTTTGCCGACCATATGTTACTGTGGTGAAAGTGTACTGAAATAGAAGTGAATGTACTGTAACTTTTTTTCAAAGCACTCTAAGAACCAATTACTTAGGTACTTTTAACATACTGCCTGAGTGATTGATAGCGGACTTACCCACTGTAACCATCAGGTCAGATCAGCCCTGCAACAGGTTGTTTTATTTTATAGCCTGTTGAGTGTTGTGGGTATGCATAACGGTCAAAAATCATCATCTTTTTCTAGACATGGTTGACTGCGATAGCCTATAAAGAAACACTAAGGCTTTTTACAAATGTCCCCTTTCAGGTACAACCTGGACCCTTTCAACAAACACAGTGAGCAAGAGCTCTGGTTAGTGCTGGAGAAGACCTACCTGAAGGACTTGGTATGTTACCTCCTGCAGACACGGAAACACGGTCTTCAAGTATGACCAGCGTGCACAGGGGCGGCAGTAGATCGGGTTGGCTGGTAACCGCAAGGTTGCTAGTTCGATCCCCGCCCCCTCCTCCTGGTTGTCGTCTTGCATGGTTGAGTCCGCCAACGGTGTGTGCATGAATAGGTGAATGTCAGGCACTATTGTGAAGCACTTTGGGTGGCCACTGGTTACAAAAAAGCGCTATATAAATGCAGTCCATCTACATGTCCAGACGAACGTCTGGACATGTAAATGGCCTGCATTTATATAGCGCTTTTTTGTCATGTGTATGGCCCGAATGTCTGGACAGGGTATAAACATCTACCACCAAGAATCACTATGGTGGTAGAGGTTGTTCTGTGTAACAATGTTTCTGCCTTTAATAGTGGTAATCAATGTGGGCTGACGCTGATCCCAAGCTCTATTTGTGTTCATGTCCAGGTCTCCGGGCTACCTGAAAAGCTGCAGGCAGAAGTGGTGCGGAACGGAGAAAACTTCTCCGTTGGACAGAGGCAGCTCATGTGTATGGCCCGAGCCCTGCTGCGAAACACCAAGGTGTGTCTCTCTGTCCATCCCTCAGACCCTGTCTATCTCTCCGCCTGACTGTCCCTTTCTGTTCTGTTCTCTGCATGTCTGTTTAAAGCCGACATACATCTTGTTCTGGACGTACGGTAGAACCCCTATATATCAAGGTGTTCTTCTGTTGACACTTTAGAACACCCCTATATATCCAGAGGCCTCCTCCAATCACACTTCCTCCATGTCCTGCCTCAGATCATCCTCCTGGACGAAGCCACAGCATCCATCGATGCCGAGACCGACGCCCTGATCCAAACCACCATCAGGGAGGCGTTCGAGGGATGCACCACCCTCACCATCGCACACCGCATCAACACCGTGCTGCAGGCCGACCGCATCCTGGTCATGGAGCAGGGACAGGTGAGAGATATACTGGATACATACACACACACTACTACTATACATGATACACATAGACATATAAATACCCTAATGCAAGCGCACCGCATTCTAGTCATGGACCAGGGACAGTGATACACACACACACACACACACAGACACACAGACACACACACACACACACACACACACACACACACACACGTGCGCGCGCACACGCACGCACACTACTATACATGATGTACATAGACTTATAAACGCTGTGATGGAAGCTGACCTGGTTACGGACCAAGGACAGGTGATATATGAGTACACCTATAATCCCACACATATCCAAACAAAAGTCCCATTTCAATCCTCTGTGTGTCTTCCAGGTGGTGGAGTTTGACAGTCCTGATGTGTTGAGACAGAAGCCAGACTCTCTGTTCAGCTCCCTCCTGGCAGCTGCAAACACAATCGACGCCTGAAACACACAACCATCATACAGACACATAACGATCATAAAGACAGTCAACACCTGTAACACACAGCCATCAAACAGACACACAACCATCATAAAGACACAGTCAACACCCGAAACACACAGCCATCATACAGACACACAACTATCATACAGACACACAGCCACCATACATACACAACCATCATAAAGGCATTACATCCACAATCAACACAAATACATCCTGTGATCTTTCTGAATTTTACATTTTGTACTTACTTTGTACTTCGTAGTTTTCCCCTGTGGTTAATGTATAGTTGTATTGATTCAAGCCACTATAGCACGTTGATATGTTGATGTTGATTTTAAGATAACAATAAAGAAGAGATTGCATCTTTCAGCAGAAATGTGTTTGTGATAAAGGGAGTTTTATTGTAAATATCCCAGTTGATCTAATAAAAGACCAGTGAGGAGGTAGTTCACATTTTGGCTGAATATCACATCCTTCATGGTTCCCTCCTTGTCCATTCTCATTAAATTCAGACACAGTGGTCGAAGCGACTAAAATCCCTAGTAAGAATTCATAGCAGAAGAGTTAATATTCTTGAAGTCTTTCAGACCTGTTCTTAAGGACGCCTGGGCAAAATGTGATATTGCGTCTCTGTGACTGCCTCCGAATTTGCGTGTTATGGAAAATGGTCTCATGGTGGTGCTGTTTCTCCATTCAGATGGTTTATTTGGAAGATTTCCATGGGATTGCATCAGAGGTTAAACCGGGTGATGAAACTGCTTGAAATATATAGGGAGGCTTGCGGATTCTGGCAGAGCTGCTGGTGAGTTTCTCTTGTGTAGCTTTTAAATAAGGGGTTCGGTTGGTGTAAGGGTTGTGAGATGTGATCCATACACAAGCCTTTACCTTGGCTTTCAGGCCCCCAAGCAAAAAGATCAGATAAGATGCATCAATCACCGCACCACCCTTCTCTGGCTTCTTTTTTATACCAAAACTTAAAATTATCGACCCCAGTAAGCCTAGCCAAGTTCACAGTAGGAGGGATTTCCTCCAGCTAGGGTCTATACAGTTTATAATAAATATTATAGGTAATTTGCTGCATTTCTAAATTTTTAAAACGTAAATGTGTTGCTGTTAATTGTTGCATTAATCCCAACTAGTACATTGGGTGTCACAGCAGAAAGTAAATGGCAGGAATGATTATTCAAAATATAGATTTAAAATAACAAAAACTAAAAAATAAGTAACAATTATTACAGTAGGCCTACAATAAGAGTAGTAGAGGTGTTAATGCTACACGAATAAATGTAAACATTATAGTCTGTTAAAAACAGGCCTCAACAAGGAACATGAAATGCAATTCACTTGGGAAAGAGGTTTTTTGGTCAGCGGCTTCGATGCAACTGCAGGTCTGAGAATAGCAAAATAATACTCCGTAGGATGTACTTGCATCCCAATAGAGACACAACCATTCAGACCAGGCAGTAGAGGCCGCTATTGTTTCGAAATGAACCTTGAAATTCCATGACAGGCTATATCTTGCTTGGTCATAACACGTGTGTACGTGTACGCTGCACGTACGTGTGCGCTGCAAGTACACGCTGCACGCTGCTGGAGGTATGGTTGGAATGGAATAGTGGAATAGTTTTTGACAAATGGAAAGTACGAAACTTTAGGATGATGAATCAATTACTGTTGTCTTTTATTTTGCACTGGGTTTCTTTATTGCTTTGTCTTGTCCTGTCTTGTTGTACTGCAACAAAGTAATTTCCCTACGGGGATATGGTATCTATCTATCTATCTATCTATCTATCTATCTATCTATCTATCTATCTATCTATCTATCTATCTATCTATCTATCTATCTATCTATCTATCTATCTATCTATCTATCTATCTATCTATCCATCCATCCATCCATCCATCCATCCATCCATCCATCCATCCATCCATCCATCCATCCATCCATCCATCCATCCATCCATCCATCCATCCATCCATCCATCCATCCATCCATCCATCCATCCATCCATCCATCCATCCATCCATCCATCCATCCATCCATCCATCCATCCATCCATCCATCCATCCATCCATCCATCCATCCATCCATCCATCCATCCATCCATCCATCCATCCATCCATCCATCCATCTATCCATCTATCCATCTATCTATCTATAGATTCAATTCAATTCAATTCAAAAAATCTATATTGGCATGAGAACTTTACATTTGCATTGCCAAAGCAGGTGAAGAATAAAATAAACAGTGTTATAAAAATAAAAAGTAAATAGGTAAGGTATATATTATAATAATAATGCGAATGAACCTTTGAACACAAAATATCTATACATAATATCAAATGTTAAACTATAAAAGTACTTTAAAAAGTAAAATGTGTGATATTATAAAAATTACAAAAATTACAGTATCTCGTATAAACAGATAAGTTAAAGATACACTCTAAATACAATGTTTACACATTTTACAAAGTGTTTTTGCATTCTTCGTCAAACCACTTATCGTTAAAGTTGTTTTTGTTCTTAGTTTGACTGTTTGAGACCTTCAGGTTTGATTCTAAGGCTGAGATGTCAAATATGTTGTTAAGGCTTTCAACTGCCATGCTGATCCCTTCGTTGTTGCACTGAAAGATTTTGCTTTATGGTGTTCTGATATGTTTCGACACTGCTCTCCTTCCATCTATAGCATTTGTTTATAGTCTGTAGTTTGTTTGGTTTTAATCCCTCTTGCTTAAGTGTTGATCTATGTAGGTAGGCTGTGATTTTGCTGTGGTCTGATAGTGGTGTTAAGGGGCTGACTGTGAAAGCTCTGAGAGACCCAGGGCTAAGGTCTGTGATCAAATAATCTACAGTACTACTGCCGAGATATGAGCTGTAGGTGTATCTTCCATAGGGGTCTCCGCGGGATCTACCGTTGACGATGTACAGTCCCTGGGTGCGGCACAGCTGTAGTCGTAGTCCATGTTTGTCATGGTTATATCTGGCAGGGAGGCGATGGTCCCGTCTCCTGGTAGGTGTTTATCTCCCTGTGTGCTGTGTCAGACCCCTGTCCCGTCCTGGCGTTGAGCTCACCACAGATTAGAATGACCATGGGCCTGTTGCTCGGGCAGGGTCTCCTCAGGGGATGTGGAGGGCACTAGTGCAGGTTGCAGCTCGTTGCAGCTCGTTGCAGCTCAGCTTCCTGACTTCCTCCATAACTATCATAACATAACATTCCTCCTGACTATCTATCTGTCTGTCTGTCTGTCTGTCTGTCTGTCTGTCTGTCTGTCTGTCTGTCTGTCTGTCTGTCTGTCTGTCTGTCTGTCTGTCTGTCTGTCTATCTATCTATCTATCTATGTTCATGAACATTTACCATAAAACCTTTTTTTTTTTAAATTAATGTTTTAAGGACATCTACACACCAAATCTGTAAAAGCAGTGCATGAATTGCATGTTCAGTAACCCATCTAGAGCTGATGATTGGTTGAATTCACCAACATCCAGTGTCTTCAATGCTATTGGATGACTGTTCTCCTACCTGATTGGTGCAATGCAGGGGTCCCCTACCTGAATGGTGCAACACAGGCCAGATCTCCTACCTGATTGGTGCAACGCACGCCTGATGTCCTACCTGATTGGTGCAACGCACGCCTGATCTCCAACATAAGTGGTGCAGGCTATCACTGGTCTCCATGCTGACCTGTGATGACTTCATCGTGACCGTTGGCCTACATTAGAGACCAATACAGCTGTAGTATCTGCTGCACAGTCCTTATCGCTTGACTTAATGAGCTTTGAGTTTGGGCAGCTGTCCATACGACTGAGTGCCAAGATAGTGCAGGGACACTGTGTGATCAGCTCCAGTGTAGATATTATATATTAATCTCTCGTATGTTCCTGATAAACATCAGCTGATGTGAAGAGAAGCTCATTTGATGTGTGGCTGGTGTCTGGGTGTTTTATTAATGTCTGGAATGGGATTGATTAGGAAGTTGAATTGGGATATACAAGACTGTCTCCCCCCCGTCCTCTCCTCACAGACCTGTCCGTCTTTCTCTTGTACACCGCACCAATCTGTCTATCCTCAACACTACACAACTGTCTGTCGTACAAACTATCTGTCCCGTCCTACATGCCAAACCTGTCTGTCTACCTGTCTATCTACCTGTCTTTCTTTTCCCCACACTTCACACTGTCTGCCTATTAATAGATGATAGTAATAATGGAATATATCTTCAGTGTTCAGTGCAGACCAGACCTTGGGTTACCCCTGCTCCCACAGGCAAGCATAGCAGGGTAAAGGTCACACCATTATTTCATCATATCTCTTGGCTGCCTTCCAAAGCCATGTTCCATAGTTGTATCTGCTGATGCAGCAATATCAGTCTCCCAGCTAATACGTAGGCTAACAGCACGCATCAGCCAACTAGCAGCACACGTTGCGCAACAGTTGACTACAGAGAGCCAAAAATATACACAGGGGTGGTGTGTGCGTGCATGCGTACGTGCGTTTGTGTGTGTAGTGTATAGAGATGTCTGCATGCAATGTGTAGACTAGTATACTCGTATACTCAAATACCTATCTGAGTATACAAACCAGATGGAATTGTATTGACTCTATGATTTTCTTTTAAATGTTTATGTGTGTGCATTCATGTGTGTGTCTGTTCATATGTTCGATTGTGTGGGCGACTATGTGTATGTGTGTGTGTTTGTGTGTGTGTGTGTGTGTGTGTGTGTGTGTGTGTGTGTGTGTGTGTGTGTGTGAGAGAGAGAGCGACAGTGTGTGTGTGTGTGTGTGTGTGTATGTGTATGTGTGTGCGCGTGCGTGGGTTAGGCTTAAGTGACGCATGTTTCAACAGAAACCTGGACTGTCCCATGACCCATATATTCTCAGCATGTACTATGAGCTCCACCTTGAACATTAGTAAGCACCATGACCATTAGTCAGCACCATGACCAGTATAGGCTTGAAAACAAACATTTACATTGCATTGCATTCCCAACAAGACCGTTTATTGCATAAATTGGTGACCAACATATGACTGCACCGTAACAACTATCAGCATTAATATGTTCTAATGACGTGCGCCTTCACCGGGTCGTCGATGGGAGGATGGAGGAAGGAGGAAGGACAGGTCTGTTGTGCCAGGCACTTCTGCTTCCTACCAGCAGCCATTCGCTCTCTCTCCCTCTCCGTGTCTGTGTATATGCGTATGTGTTGGCGGCATGGCTTCCAGTTCCCGCTTCCTGATAACGTCATCCATTCAAAACCCCCCTGCCCACACACCTGAGAGAAATCTTCTTCATCATCAGAATGCAGTATACCAACCCTGGTTGGTATACTTTGAATATTCTATTGAACTTTGACCGACGTTTGCTAGTCCCTGTTTGCCCTGTGTCCAGTTCAACTCTTTGGCCCCCCATCTGCCTTCCGGTCTACCTGTTTGCCCTGTCCTGCCAGGCCTACTTTTCTTTGCCGGCCTGTCTTACCTGTCAGCCTGTCCCTCAAGCCTGCCTGCTCTACCATCATGCCCTGACTGCTTCTGCTAGTAATCCTGCTTTCATTTTGTATGAGAGCTGGGGGAGGGAGGCGGGTGCAGAGTGATTGACACCTTTATTTTATTATTATAAGTGGGCTCCTGATTGGCCCACTTTTTTTTTTTTTGGAAACTAGGAAATTGCCTAGTTTGCCTGTATGAACCCGCTGATGCTGCCTGCTACCTCTCCCACCTGCCTGGCCCACTATACTAGTGTTGTCATGTTACCAGAATTATGACTTTGATATGATACCTGCCTTAAATCTCTCGATGCAGATACTTAAACGATACCAAGGCAAACGCCTAAAACATCAGGAACACTGAGTTCCGCCAAGCTGGTGCAATGATTAGTTTGGCGTCATATTTTCCCTACTGTTGTGTGCAGATTCATCGCCATGAAGTGGGAGACTTTGAGTTAATGTCATTTATTTGTAATTATTTTGTGTTCAATGTATGTTATATGTTTGACTTTGTGCTTTCCTTTTTTTTTTTAAATAAATTTAGGTGTGCTTTTGACAATGAATATGTTTTTTATATAATTAGTATTATGTAATCGATTACTTTGAATAGTTAAAGGGGACTTATTATACCACCAGGTGTGAGTGTGATTAGCCTTACAAGCCGTTTCGAAAATCTGCCTAATATGACATCACTAGTGGGTGTGTCCACCTAGATCTGTGCTGGATAGATCTATCTACCAGCCTACCCAGTGGACTGAAGTAAACATTGCTCATCTATCCAGCACAGATCTAGGTGGACACACCCACTAGTGATGTCATATTAGGCAGATTTTCGAAACGGCTTGTAAGGCTAATCACACTCACACCTGGTGGTATAATAAGTCCCCTTTAAATCCCGGTCAGTGAGTTATAATTTTCTTTGAACTATCTCTATATATTTGCAGCCAGATCACTTATTAAAAAGCGTCATTTTTACTTTGTGGTTCTGAGACAAATTATACTTTGTGCACAAATTGTTAGTTTCTTCATAGTACATTGTAAGAAATGTCAATCATAATGTGCATTTCCCAACTTAAATATGACCTTTGACAGCATGGTGTAGTCCTGTCCGTCCGCCGCGTGTGGCGGAGAGCTTAGCGTCGAGAGCAATGTCAAAAGAAGCTCTGCAATGAATGAAGACTGACTCCACATTTGGCGAAGTAGTACATTGAAAATATCCTGTGTTTTGCAGCTAAACAAGTCTTCAAAGTAATATTTTAAGTCTTCTGCCAATGATCAGTTTACCTGCCTGGGCTCTCTAGGATTATAGCAAGCAAAAAACATCATGTCATGTCCTCCACTCTGCTTGGTGAATGAAATAAGCTTCATTCAGTCAAAGACTATGTGCCATCAGTTAGAGAGAAAGGGCCTCTGGTTCTCAAATAAAAGCTGAGAGCATATGAGGGAAAATAACTGATGACATGCCCACAATGCCTGCAGGGAGTGAATACAAAGCGCTGCGCACACAACACTGCGGTCCCGCGGTCGCACACCTAAGCAACACATAGGAAATATGGCTCATATATATGCTCATTCTTAAAGTACCGGTGCTAATAAAATAAAAGGTAATAAAAATAAAAGGTATTGTACCGTTTTGAATGGCAGGATATTGGGATAGTTCCCTTTAGTATAACCTTTTGGTGATTTACAACACCATGGATTCTGGATTCTGTTTCATGTATTTGGGTTCACTCCCCCCCAGGCAGTAGCAAGACACTATGATACAGTTAGTTATAATTATGACTGTATGTCTTTACTAAAATAGTAAAGACATACATAGAAAATAAATACAGAAAATGTATCATTATCACACAATATGCGACGATGCGAAAGTAGGATAACTAACTACACAATGTACGCACCACCCACTATAACGAACACACACCGTGATCTTACCATACGATAACAATAAAACAATGTGCAATTGTAGGATGACCAACGCACATCCTACCAATATAACACCATCGATGATTATCACACAATGTACAATCATCACTAATCACAATCACTGTACGATAACTACCACAGGGGCAAGTGGCACAGTTGTAGCAAGTCGATTATTTATTCATTTTTTATTTTAAGCATGAAAACAGTTCATGTTCCACATGTAAACGAGGGAGCGAGAATACAGGAGTCCACACGCCGGCCTTGCATGCTGTGTTTTATGTGTTCTGTTCGCTGTTCAGTCCCAAGAGCTTGCAAATACAATAGCTCAAGAAGAATTCTTTGGTTTGTTTGAACCTGCTGGGTGTACCTGAGCGGTAGAACATGGACACAATGAGAGCCAGAAGGGCTGCCAATAACTTTATGATGTTTGATATTATTTATTAGGAGATGTACTCAATCTGTCTGTAGTCAGGCGATTCAAAGATTCAGCCAAAAGGCGTTGGGTTGAAACCCAGCTGGTACCTTTATGTGTGAAGTTGGGTGTCTATTTAGTTGGTTAGTGTACGAGCATGTTAATGTTCTAACACTTGAGTGTACTAGCATGTGAGTTTACCTAGCATGTTAGCATATCTGGAATGTTAAGGTACCATTTTCTTAGTGATCTAGGTAAGAGTACCTAGCATGTAGCGTACCTGTATGTTAAGGGACTAGACTGTTAGTGTTCTAGCAGGTCAGAGTATACTAGCATGTTAGGTTGCCTAGCATGTAAGTTTACTAGCATGTTAGCGTATCTAGAATATAAAGATACTAGTGTGTTAGTGATCTAGAAAGTTGGTGTACATGCATGTTATTGTACTATGCTATGCTGTGCTATGACGACCCGTCACCGTTGAAGAGGTACTTTCTAGATGGAAACACGACGTGCCTGGAACCTAACCAAGTCGTGCCATGCTAAGTCGTGGCGAGTTGAGCTGGTACTGTCGGTGGAAAAGGGGAAATTGTCTCATTGAATATATGCCTGGTAAATTCAATACATTTCTGTCAAGAAGAGTGTCCCAAAATCAATTATTCTTCATCAGGCTCCAACTCACCAAATCATGGGCTGTTGATATCAATCTTCAGCAAGGTTGGAGTTGTGGAGCCTAGAAACGTGGTCGTTACGTAATTGAGCAAGAACTAGATTATTCACTATGGCTAACCTTAACTAACCTAACCTTACCTTCACTAACCCTAATTAACAGCTGATCCTTGGGAGTTGAAAGTCGAAGAAAGTGTGTGTGTGTGTGTGTGTGTGTGTGTGTGTGTGTGTGTGTGTGTGTGTGTGTGTGTGTGTGTGTGTGTGTGTGTGTGTGTGTGTGTGTGTGTGTGTGTGAGAGAGATTTTTGTTCATATTAGTACAACCACTCAACTTGACCTTTGACCTTCATGGCCTCTGAGATGTTACTCATTAGCTCAACTCTTCTAGATTAACCCTCTCCAGGGTTAAAGGTCAGAACCCTCGTAGCCAGTTTGTGTAAGTGTGTGTGTGAGGGGCAATTTGAGGAGGTAGAGACAACTAGACTTCAGTTCCTTTCCTCTCTTTCTCTCTTCCTCTCCTCTCCTCCTCTCCCTGACACCTGGAACTAAACTCCTTGAGACACGAGCGATAACTTGTTGATCTTCAGGTCTCCATTGCTTGCAGATTTCCGGAGGTCTGACTGCGTGGGGGAGACATTTTTGAATCAATGACATCAGCATGAACCTTAACCTCATTTCAGACAATCTGTTGAAACCTATTTTTCTTAACATTACTCTCTGACCATGACTCTCTCACCATATCTCTCCCGCCATAACTTTCTTATCATATTTATCTTACCATTACTCTATTCCCATATCTCGCTCATAATATCTCTTACAGTAGGTCTCATCATATCTGTCTTACCAAAACTCTCTCACCATATCTCTCTTACCAAAACTCTCAAAATATCTCTCTTACTTTATCTTTCTTACCAAAACTCTCACAATATCTCTCTTACCTTATCTCTCTTACCAAAACCCTCTCACAAGACCTCTTACCCTGACTCCCTTACCAAAACTCTCTCACCATATCTCTCTTACCAAAACTCTCTCACCATAACTCAGGTCTCTTGTCTAAACTTGTAAAGACATTTCACAATTGTTCATGATGTTATATATATTTTTGGTTGACGTGTGCTAGCGGTAACCATGGCAAAGGACCCGGCGCAAAGCTTCTCTGGGGATAGATCAGGGGAGGAGTGGAGCGTGTGTGTGTGTGCGTGCGTGCGTGCGTGCGTGCGTGCGTGCGTGCGTGCGTTTTGCTGTGTATAGTTTGTGTGTTATGGTTAGTGTGTATGTGTGTGCATGTTGAGCTGTATAGAGTTTGTGTGTTAGGGTCAAAGTGTGTGTTGTTCTGTTGCTGTATAGCAGGCCTATTCAACTAGCGGCCCCTTTTTAATTGTTTTCTGGCCCGCAAGAGGTTGCATGCAAAAAATAAATAAAATAAAGGAGAAACATAGTTGCATGCAAATCAGGTTTCTGTGTGTAGCCATTGATACTAGCCAGTATCAATATCCCACAATCAGGAACTGGCATCACTGTTCTGACAATGTTTGGCTCAACCGATACGTATGAGTCTAGCTTTTCTCATATGAATGCCATCAGAACAAGGGCACGTTGCTCCATGACCTATGAGAAGCTGCATGAGTGTCTCAGGATGAGCCAAACTAGGCAAACAAGGCAGTGCAATCTTTCTCACTGACTCACTGGCTCAAAATGTCTCATATGTACAGTAGTTCTGTTTTGTGATGATTCAAACCACATTGTGGAATTCTAAATACGTGTCCAAAATATGTGAGAACGAAATCTTTTATAATGATATGATTAAAAGTGAAGAAGGAATGAATGCGTCTGACAAGTTTATTCCATGTAATAGTACTATATATTGTGGCATCCCGCCCCTAAAGCCTCGGCCTGAACGGTCCCATGGGACCGTGAAGGACGGGGTGTACCACCCCCACCCACCAGCCGGCGACGGAGAGCACCGGGTCCTTCCCCCCAATCAGGGTGATTGGGGGACACCTGGCCGAAAACAGAGGAGCCATTTTAAGTGGAGGTCCAGACCAAGAGCACGGGAGAGGCAGAGACACGCATGGACTGCAGAGGCTTGAGGCTCACGGAGACCCAAGCGCACCCTTATTCTGTCTTTGATAATTGCAATAAACGCCGAAGTCGGCTTAAACCAACCGTTGCCACGTGTTTTCCTGAATCACGGCACATTCTCCAAGCCGGATACCACATATGGTGGAGAATGCAGGCATTCTGAGCGTTCCCACTACTACTACCCCACCATACAGAACCCGGACGGAGCCGCGGCGTTGGCTGCCCAGCAACACCAGCGGGAGACCACCGAGAGCCTCGCCCTGCTCCGCGAGGCTGTGCTGCGGCTGACTCAGCACGCCGTCCGCGCTGCGCCGACCGCCGCCCCGACCAGCCGCCTCACTAAGCTGGGACCGGAGGACGATGTGGAGGCTTACCTCGAGGTATTCGAGCGGACCGCACAGAGGGAAGCCTGGCCAGAGGAGCAGTGGGCGCACATAGTGGCGCCGTTCCTCACCGGACCCGCCCAGCAGGCGAGCCAGGACCTGCCGGCGGACGTCGCCCGCCAGTACCCGGCGCTCAAACAGGCCATACTGGCCTATTACGGGCACAACCTCGCGGCGCGCGCACAGCGCGCGCAGGATTGGCGGTTTGACGCGCAGGGAGCTGTGCGCACACAGATCGCGCAGCACAGCCAGCTGGTGAAGCGGTGGCTGACAACGGGAGAGGGTCCCAACCCCATCGACCGGGTGATTATCGACCACACCCTGCGGCGACTCCCGCCGGACGCCCGCCGCGTGCTGGCCCACCATCATCCTGCCACCGTGGACGACCTGGTCCTACAGCTGGAGAACTGGCAGGTGGCCCAGCTCCTGAACGTTAGACCCGCCCCAGCCCCCCGGCGCGCCGAGCCCCGCCAAGACCCAAGGGGACCCCCTGTCAGGACCCCGGCTCCCGGCTCCACCCCACCGAGCGCAGTACCGGTGAACCAGGAGGTGCGGCGCTGCTTCGGGTGCGGCCAGCCCGGCCACATCGCTCGCTATTGCCCGAGGGGACGGGATGTATCGATGCCGTCAGCATACGCAGATCCGGGGGTGGATCACACCTGCATGTTGGCGACCTGCTGGTCGCAGGGAACCTCGGGTAGTCCGACGATCCCGGCGCGGGTCATGAACCGGGACACGCAGGCCCTCTTGGACACTGGCAGTGCGGTTACCCTCCTTCGCCCCGACCTGGCGGGGGGGAAGGCAGGGGAACCTATGGAGGTGGCCTGCGTTCACGGGGACACCCGGACCTACCCCACGTGCCACGTGGTTGTCCGCACCCCAAACGGGGTGTTCACAATCAGGGCGGGGATTGTCCCCCACCTACCGGTCCCCGTGTTGATCGGGAGGGACTGCCCGATCTTCCACCGGCTGTGGGACCCGACGCGGGAGCTACGGAGCTGGAGAGGCCCTCCCCGCAGAGGGGCGGGGGGGGTTCGGCAGGCCTACGGGGCCACCCGGCGTCCATCATCCCCGGGGGAGCTGACGGCGGAGGACGAGGAATCGGAGGGGAACGGACCTTCCCCACCGGGGACCCCGGGGCACACAGCGAGAGGTCCCGTCCGGAGCGAGACACCGGAACCTACCCCCGACACCACGGAGACCCTCACAGCCTCCGAGCAGCCAGACCCGCCGGAAGACCCGGAGAGCTCCCCCCTCACTGAGTTCTCGGACTTCTTACCCGGGGGGGGGGAAGGCTCGTCCCGACCCGGCCAGTTCGCCACCGCTCAGCTCCAGGATGAGGCCCTCAAGCACGCCTGGAGCCACGTCCTGGTTCATGACGGGCAGGCCCGAGACTCGGTGAGTCACACACCACACCCGTACTTCAGCACCAGGGGGCGTCTGTTGTATCGAGTAGCCTCCGGGGAGGGGGGAGTGAGGGGAACAGCTAGTGGTGCCCCGTCCCTACGTCAGTAAAGTGCTTTTTATGGCCCACACCCACCTCCTGGGAGCCCACCTGGGCATGGACAAGACCCGGGAGCGGGTCCTAGCCAGGTTCTATTGGCCGGGGGTTAAGCGGGATGTTGAGCGCCACTGCCAGGGGTGCCCCGAGTGCCAGCGGGTAGCCCCCCGGGCCACCGCTAGACACCCCCTCATTCCCATGCCCATCATCGAGACCCCCTTCGAGCGTTTGGCCTTAGACATCGTGGGCCCCCTTCCCAAGACCAGCCGGGGCCACCGCTATATTTTGGTGCTAGTTGACTACGCCACCCGGTACCCCGAGGCCCTTCCCCTGCGCGCCGCCACCGCCAAGGCCGTCGCCCGTGAACTTATACTCCTCTTCAGCCGGGTGGGGATAGCAAAGGAGGTGCTCACCGATCAGGGGTCGTGCTTCATGTCACGGGTGATGAAGGAGGTCCTCAGCCTCCTGCAGGTGAAGCAGCTCCGGACCTCGGTGTACCACCCCCAGACGGACGGCCTGGTCGAGCGATTCAACAAGACCCTTAAGCAGATGCTCAAGAAGGCCATGCAGGCCGACGGGAAGAACTGGGACCAACTACTACCCCACGTACTGTTCGCGGTACGGGAGGTCCCTCAGGCGTCCACCGGGTTCTCCCCCTTCGAGCTGCTGTACGGGCGGAGGCCCCGCGGGATCCTGGACATCGCCAAGGAGGCCTGGGAGAGCCAGCCGTCCCCCCACCGCACCACCGTGGACCACGTGGAGCAGGTGCGTGACCGCATGGCCCGGGTGTGGCCCATCGTCCGGGGGCACCTCCAGCAAGCGCAGCAGGCCCAGGCGAGGGTCTATAATCGAGGAGCCCAGCTGAGGACCTTTCAGCCAGGGGAACTGGTCCTGGTCCTGGTCCCCACGGCGGAGTGCCGGTTCCTGGCCAAGTGGCAGGGACCCTACGAGGTGGTGGAACGCGTGGGCGAGGTGAACTACCGGGTCCGCCAGCCAGGGAGGCGGAAGCCGACACAGCTATACCACATCAATCTCCTGAAGCAGTGGAGGGGGGGGGGAGCAGACACCCGCCGACCCCGCTCCCTTGTCCCTGGCGGCCCGGCAGGAGATCCCGGAGGTCCCGGTGGGGGAGGACCTCAGCCCGGCCCAGAGGCACGACCTGGACGATATCATCCTCCAGCATCGGGACGTGTTCTCCGACCTGCCGGGGAGGACTGCCGCCACCCACCACGACATCCGGACGGCGCCCGGCATACGGGTAAGGGCCCGGAGGGAGGCCATCCGGACCGAGGTGCGCCGAATGCTGCAGCTCGGAGTGATAGAGGAGTCACGCAGCGCCTGGTGCAGCCCGGTGGTCCTGGTGCCCAAGCCGGATGGAACCTTTAGGTTCTGCAACGACTTCAGGCGGCTGAACGAGGCATCGGAGTTCGACGCCTACCCCATGCCCCGGGTCGACGAACTTATCGAGCGCCTGGGCCCGGCGCGGTACCTGTCGACCCTGGACCTGACCAAGGGGTACTGGCAGGTGCCGTTGACCCGTGCGGCCCGGGAAAAGACGGCGTTTTCCACCCCGGGGGGACTGTACCAGTACACCGTCCTCCCTTTCGGGGTACACGGCGCCCCAGCCACATTCCAGCGGATGATGGACCAGCTCCTGAGGCCCCACCAGGATTACGCGGCGGCATACATTGATGACATCATCATTTACAGCCCCAGCTGGGATATCAACGTCCGCCAGCTGAGGGCCGTGCTGGGAGAGCTGCGCAAGGCGGGCCTCACCGCCAACCCTGCCAAATGTCGCCTCGGGAGAGAGGAGACGACGTACCTGGGGTACCGGGTCGGGAAAGGGACAGTGCGGCCGCAGGAAGGCAAGGTAGCCGCCATACGGGCCTGGCCGCAACCCAGGACTAAGAAGCAGGTAAAGGCGTTCTTGGGGCTGGTGGGCTACTATCAGCGCTTCATTCCCGGGTACGCCACGCTGGCCAGCCCCATGAACAACCTAACCCGTAAGGCCTTGCCGGACCGGGTCACCTGGTCAGAGGCGGCGGACCGGGCGTTCAAGACGCTCCGGGAGGCCCTGTGCTCAGAACCGGTACTAATCACACCTGACTTTAACCTCCCTGTGATTGTTCACACAGACGCCTCGGAGGTGGGACTTGGGGGGGTCTTGTCCCAGGTCCGGGCCGGAGAGGAGCACCCGATAACCTGCGTCAGCCGGAAGCTCCTCCCCAATGAGCGCAACTACTCCACCGTGGAGAAGGAGGCCCTGGCCATTAAATGGTGCCTGGAGAAGTTGCGCTACTACCTCCTGGGGAGGGAGTTCACCCTAGTCACCGACCACGCCCCCCTGAAGTGGATGGCGGGGGCCAAGAATACAAACGCCCGGGTGACACGGTGGTTCCTGGCTCTCCAGGATTTCCGGTTCCGGGTGGACCACCGACCGGGCCGCGAGCATGCCAACGCCGACGCCCTGTCACGTCGGGATGCCTGTCTGGGTGGGTTCCCCAGAGACCAGGGGCTTGAGCAACGGGGGGGGAGTGTGGCATCCCGCCCCTGAAGCCTCGGCCTGAATGGTCCCGTGGGACCGTGAAGGACGGGGTGTACCACCCCCACCCACCAGCCGGCGACGGAGAGCACCTGGTCCTTCCCCCCAATCAGGGTGATTTGGGGACACCTGGCCGAAAACAGAGGGGCCATTTTAAGTGGAGGTCCAGACCAAGAGCACGGGAGAGGCAGAGACACGCATGGACTGCAGAGGCTTGAGGCTCACGGAGACCCAAGCGCACCCTTATTCTGTCTTTGATAATTGCAATAAACGCCGAAGTCGGCTTAAACCAACCGTTGCCACGTGTTTTCCTGAATCACGGCACGTTCTCCAAGCCGGATACCACAATATATTAAGTTAACACTACTTGAAGTACGATTTATTTTTAGCGATTCATTGACGTAGTTTTACTCTGTGTGGCCCATGAACCCCCAGTGGTTTTCCTTTTCGGCCCACTTGTTAAGGAGGTTGAATAGCCCTGCTGTATAGTATTATATAACATCTGTCTGTCTCTAGCTTTCTGGCCTGACAGACAGAACCGTCACAACTCTCTGTCACGACAGACAGAACCGTCACAACCCTCTGTCACGACAGACAGAACCGTCACCAACCCTCTGTCACGACAGACAGAACCATCACAACTCTATGTGACGACAGACAGAACCGTCACAACTCTCTGTCACGACAGACAGAACCGTCACAACCCTCTGTCACGACAGACAGAACTGCCACAACCCTCTGTCACGACAGACAGAACCATCACAACTCTATGTCACGACAGACAGAACCGTCACAACTCTCTGTCACGACAGACAGTACCAGCACAACTCTCTGTCAGACTCGTAGACACAGACACAGACACAGATAGTTAGTCAGAGGCAGGTAGGCAAACTGGTAGAAAGGGTAGCAGACATGAGCTTCTCCCAAGCTTGCTGCTCACGCAGGGAGGCTACTTTCTTCTAGCTAGCTGGTTACAGAACTTAAGCTACCTTCTTCATGCTAGACAGGATGCTAATGATGTCATCCTGTCAATCATCCAACCAGCTTACACCATGAATGGTTCCCCAGGAACAAGATTTCACACTCCACCTGTCTGTGGACAGGTGGAGACACACACACACACACACACACACACACACACACACGCACACACGCACACCTACACACTGACACACTCCCACACCTACACACCTAAACGCACACACACACACACCTACACACACACACACACACACACACACACACACACACACACACACACACACACACGCACACGCATACAGACGCACAAGGCCTGAGTGCTGGTCACTTACTGTCCCTCCAATGGGGGAACTTTGAGCTAGCCTGGCCTGAGTGCTGGTTAGTTATTGCGATAGGGTGTGTTTGCTGTAGTGTGAGAGTGTTTAGCTTGGGCCTGATCTGTTTACACTAGTACAGCTTTTACCCGTAGGCCTTCTAGCAGCAGGCCTACAGGTATACTGTTACATAGACTCCTAGCAGAACGCCTACAGGTATGCTGTGACATGAACTCCCAGCAGCACTCCTACAGGTATGCTGTGATAATGATGTCCTCCTGTCAATCATCCACCCAGCATACACCCTGAATGGTTCCCCAGGAACAGCCCAAGATTTCTCACTCCACCTGTCTGTGGCTCCACATGTGTGAAGCTCCACTTGGCTGTTGGCTTCCTTTTCTTGTTTGGACACACACACACACACACACACACACACACACACACACACACACACACACACACACACACACACACACACACACACCTACCTACACACCTACACCTACATCCACACACACACACACACACACACACACACACACACACACACACACACACACACACACACACACACACACACATACAGACACACAAGGCCTGAGTGCTGGTCACTTACTGTCCCTCCAATGGGGGAACTTTGAGCTAGCCTGGCCTGAGTGCTGGTTAGTTATTGCGATAGGGTGTGTTTGCTGTAGTGTGAGAGTGTTTAGCTTGGGCCTGTTC
The DNA here is from genome assembly GCF_902167405.1 of Gadus morhua. Lineage (NCBI taxonomy): Eukaryota > Metazoa > Chordata > Actinopteri > Gadiformes > Gadidae > Gadus > Gadus morhua. The sequence goes on along the minus strand of NC_044061.1, from coordinate 21,290,347 downwards.
TGTTTACACTAGTACGGCTTTTACCCGTAGGCCTCCTAGCAGCAGGCCTACAGGTATACTGTTACACTCCTAGCAGAACGCCTACAGGTATGCTGTGACATGGAGTCCCAGCAGCACTCCTACAGGTATGCTGTGACATGGATACCTGGCAGCATGCCTCCAGGTACGACTGTTACCTAGCCTCCTACCTAGCCTCCCCTAGCAGCACACCTAAACCCCTCCTCCTAGCCGGCTTATTAGCAGATAGTCATTCACTCCCAGCAATGTCTTCAAAGGTCTGTCTGTGTCCATAGGTATGTCTGTTTCCTGGTCTATCGGTCAGTCTGTCTCTGTGTATGTCTGTCTCTGGGTCCGTCTGTCTCTGGGTGTGTCTGTCTATGGGTCTGTCTGTCTCTGGGTTTGTCTGTCTCTGGGTGTGTCTCTCTGCCGGTGTATTCGTGCAGCCGCCCGCCGACTGTGGCCAGCGTGGACTCTGTGATGGGAGGGTCTCCCTGGAGCGCCTGATACGTCTAGGGCTCATCCCTGCTTATCAGACCACATGGAGGAGGGAGAGGGGAGGAGAGGCAGGGCGGTCATACCGGGTAATGAGTGTTTGCCATGTGGCGGTGGGAGCTGAGTCACGTCCGAGCCCCACCTGCTGAGGCGTGTTTCAACAGAACTTAAACAGCCTGTTGTCTAATGATTCATCTGAGAGACATTGCGCCGTTTAAAAATAGATTGAAGCCCTCGGACTGGTTGAGCGAGCCGGCTCTCCTCTGGCTGTCAGGTCAGACAGACAGGTAGGCAGACAGACGGACGGGCAGACGTGTTGGTGGTCAAACAGGTAGACAGACTGACTGACAGACGGGTAGGTATTCATGCAGGCACTCAGACGGAAGGGTAGACAGTCAGATAGGCAAACAGAGATGGTAGACGACAAACAAGTACAGGCACGCATGGTAGGGCAGACAGACAGGTATGGCAGGGGGTCAGACTGGGAGGCAGTCCAACACGTAGACAGAGAGACAGACAGGTTTGGAAAAAGACAGGCAGGCTGCAGCCAGACACACAGGTAGGCACAGCAGTTCTCATTAGGCAGACAGGCCAGTTGTCAAACAAGGCAAACCAACAGCAAGAGAGCAGGTTTATAAATAGATTTAGTGCGTGATCGCTGATGGACCCGACTTCAACCCGTTCCCAGATACCACTGCAAGGCTGAACACTTCACCCAACACTATCATAGTATTATCATAACAGGTTATACATTATATGTCATGTCACTTTGCTTGACATGCAGTGTAATGAAACGTTGTAACCATTGTTGTCTTAACGTTACATGACACTGTACTTAACATATGGTATAATAAAAGGTTGCGATAAACATTGTTGTATTTTTCATTACACTGTGCTTTTATCCCACCTCATTTCACTGTACTTAACATACAGTGTTGGGAAACGTTATGAATAATATTGTTATTATAACTATTGTTATTATAAACATGTCATTACAATTGATCGCTCTTATCTCCTCTATGGGAGAGTGATTTATCATGATTTTATTGAAACCACATCAATGTCTCTTCTAAGTGGAGCGCTGGAATTCGTATTGATTCGTCGGAAAAGGGTCGAAAACAATTCGCAAGTAACATGCATTAGCTTCATGATAACATTGATTTTGACATGCATTAGGTGCATTATAACATTAATTATAACATGCATTAGGTTGATTATTACAAATCTGTATTTAGTATATGTAATGTATTATATACTATATTATATATAGGCTTGTATATGTATAATATAGTATATTATATTTATTATTACTATACTATATATATCAACTCTATAATATATTATACTATATTATATAGATATTGTGGAGTTGATGATGGCGGGTTTAAGCAGCCTCCCCAGCCCAAGTCAGGCTATTGGCCCCTGGGGCTGGGGGAGGCTGCACAGCTGTTGCACATTGAGCAATCAATGGTCAAAGGTTAAACCAGCCATCGCCACAGACCTCTGGAGGGATCTCCTCTCCTGCATGGCAACAAGGAGCGCCAGGTCATGGATCATTCTCAACAAACTTTTAATTAAACCAGTTTTCCAACACCACCACTTCCTGGTCTGAGGAGCCCAGTATGCCACCTAGGATGCTGCCATGTAGCAATGTCTGGTAACACTTTATAATAAGGTGCCATAATAAATAGCAAACTACTCATTACCTAATCCTTTGTTAATATTTGTCAATTGTTACTAAAATATCTATTTGGCACAAGTTAATAGTTTCTTCATCAGTAATTAAATATTAGTTGTTTGCATAACCCTAACCCTAACACACAGCCCTAACCCTAACCATAACACACGGCCCTAACCCTAACACACGACCCTAACCCTAACACACGACCCTAACCCTAACACACGACCCTAAGGGTTAGGTAATGACTAGTTTGCTATTTATTATGGCACCTTATTATAAAGTGTTACCCAATGTCTTTGTCTCAGATATATTATGTTATAATTATTATACGCATATACTATATTGTATATATTGTTATACTGGTAATATACTACATATTCTATCTAAACTATTACATTTAGTATGTATCACATATTGTATACTATGTTGTATTACATATATTTGTATATATATTACACATATAGCATATGTGATACATATTTATTACATATAACATATACACACACACACAATGTGTTTATTCACACTGTGTATTTATATATGAATGGAATTATGAACATCTTGAATGAAGAGTAGACAGACAGGTCAACATTTATAATTACATTTTTATTTTACAATACATATTCCCAAGACACTTATAAAAAAAACCAGGCCACCACTGAGAAATGCCGCCCAGCAACATTCACACCAACCATCAGATCTGTGGAAAAATGGTGTCTGCAAAGCTGCGTCAGAATAATATCAAGACGTTGCTGATTACAACCTTACAGGTTATCAATTCTCTTCTGAACATTAAAATATCCCCCCCCCCATGCAAATAACCAACATGCGGTTCTGTTGAGTAAAAGCAGTAGAAAATTTAAATATAGAAAAAACTGCAGTGCCAAGATCCTGAAGTTTGTGTGCGAAAGAGAGAGACAGCCAGAGTGTGTGTGTGTGTGTGCTGGATAGGCAAGTGTGCAGAGTCCGCTCGGCCAGCAGTGCATCTGGCTGCCCCCGCCTACCTTCCTCTAACAGACATGGTTTTTTTATGTTTGCCGATTATTGACCAGCAGCAAGCAGGACCCCACACACACACACACACACACACACACACACACACACACACACACACACACACACACACACACACACACACACACACACACACACACACACACACACACACACACACACACACAGGAGAAAGTGTCTCTTCTCAGTGAGTCCACTTGGTGTGACAGAGTTCAGAGTCTCTTCCAGAACTGTCCAACCGTGGAGGAAGAGGAAGAGGCGTGAAGTGTACTAAGGAAAAAATATATAATCAACTAACCAAAGCTTGTCGAGTTTCAGCCAGTAACTTATTCACTTATCAAGAGTTGATCAAATGTATATAAAATAGTTCCATCCATAAAACGGCGAACACAAAAAAAAGGCGGTTCCATGTTCACGGCGGTGCCTCCCCCCTTCCCTCCATAATAAAAAAAACTGACCAATCGTCACGTAGCGGCGCTTCACTGGCTGTGGCTGTTAGCGGCGCCGTTGGCGGGGCTGGCCCCGTCGGGCGCCGCGCCCGCCGGCTGCACGTTGTCGGCCAGGTTGTGGGCGTGCTCCAGGAAGAGGTCCTTGAGCACGCTCAGCTCCTTGCTCAGCAGCTTGATCTTGGCCTCCAGACGCTCGTTCTCCTCCTTCAGCTCGTTGACGCGCTGCTGCGTGTCCTGCGCCTTCTGCTTGCTGCGCATGCGACTCTTCTTCACCGCCAGGTTGTTGCGCTCGCGCCGTTGCCGGTACTCGTCGCTGTCCTTCTCCGCCGAGGGCTTCTTCATCCTGCCGGTGGGCGTGGCTGTGCCCCCTGCTGCGGAGCGAGGGGCTGGGTCCGGCGGGGGCGCCTGCTGCCGCTGCTGTGGTCGTGGTCGCCGGGGGGCTGAGGCAAGGGGCGGAGCCGGTGGGGCGCGGCGTGCCTGGCTCTGGATGACGCTCACGCCGTTAGGTTGCGTTGTAGGGGGGTTCTGATGGGGAGGTCTGCTCGTCTGGATCCACCACCTTCTGGCGCTGGTGATACAAAACCACTAGCACTGGTTGATGGGTGACGAGGGGGCCGGGTGAGGCTGTCTACATGTGGAGGAAAAGGAGAAAAGAGAGATGTTGGTTACCGTTATCATAGAAACATCAAGCTCTGTTGCTGCAAGTAATAGCTATGGCTAAAACAACAAAAAACTATTGTCCTTATATTCCTTCAAGAACCACACTGCTCAATGATACCATGATGTTTACCTATTAGCCCCGGTGAAAAAAAATTACACGGTATTCTAATTTGATCTCGCCTGTTATCTCGCGAGGAATGTTAATTAAGGGAGGCATTGCGCCGTGGTGGTAATTAAGCCCGCCTTTCTGATTGGTCCACGGGTTACTATGTTGCCTGTCAGCTGTGCGCATGTGCTTCTCCCTGTTGCATGAGGATTGCATCATCGCAGCTCTGCTTTGTGTGGAAGAGGGAAACTCCGAAGTCTATTAGCGCGATCTTATTGTCACCTTATTTTACAGAATAATAACACTGCGGCACGATGGTAGCCTGGACAACAGCTTATTAGCTAACTTATTAAATAACTTGTTGTGTTGGACATTTAAGATGAGATCACTCGAAAGTAAAACTAACTTTTCGCCCGTATGACGTGCTCCTCGTTTTACGTCTAACCCTCCTCGTCTCCAACAGCCTGATCTTGTAGACATTTAACGTTAGTGAACACATATAAACGTCTGTATAGCCTGACGAGGTTACATCAGAGGAACCTTGAGGGACTAACGTTAGAGTCCCCAGCTAGCAGCTAGCTGCTAGCATCCCACTCAGCGCGCCTTCCTAACAGTCTATTACTGTCTCGCTTAGTAAGACCATTCATAGTTTTTATCTGAAGCTTACCGTCTAGCGGCGGAGTGTTTCAGTCTGACTGTCCAATCCGATTTAAATTTGATTCAGATTCCTCTGTTCGGTCTGGGACTTGAACTCGCCGTGTTGTTGTTTGGAACAGAGAGGTGTGTTCGGTGCGATTGCGAAATCTCCTTCACCATGTAGGGCAATATCCACGGTGAGCCAATCAGAGAGAAGCACACGGCAGAATGACGCAATCTTGCCTGAAAGACAGCTACAAGGACCAATAGAGAACTGTATTATTTTTTATTTAACGTTATGTAAAATATATCACACGAAAAGTGCATTCCTTCTGAAGACGAACCAAGCTCAAAATGTACCCCTTCATGTAAAGGTTTACTTGGACTTGGGGTTTCTTGTAAAGGCTGACTGTGACTAGGGTTGATAAAATCGGTTTTATTGTAAAGGATGACATGGACAAGGGTTTATAAAATATTTTTCATGTAAAGGATGACTGGGAATAAGGTTTATAAAAATATTTTTCAAATAAAGGATGACTAGGACTAGGGTCATTACAATAGTATTCATGTGAAGGCTTATTGGGTCTAGGGTCAGGGTTTATAAAAAATGACTTTTAATGGCTTACTGGGACTAGGGTTAGTAAAAAGGTTAATTTAAATGCATACTGGGACTAGGGTTAATAAAAAGTGTATTTGAAAGGCCTACTGGGACTAGGGTTGATAAAAAGGTTTATGATTGGTTTAAATATGTACTAGAGTTAGTAAAATATGGTTTAATGTAATGGCTTACTGGGACTAGGGTTATTAAAACATGTATAATAAAAAGTCTTACTGGGTCTAGGGTTATTAAAACATGTTTAATGTAAAGGCTTACTGGGACTAGGGTTACTACAATATTGGTCATGTCAAGGTTTTCCTGGGACTAGGGTTAGGGTTAGGGTTTTCCTGGGACTAGGGTTAGGGTAAGTAAAAAGATATTTAATTTCAAACCTATTGTATAAACCCTAACTGTAAACCGGGTTAGGGTTTATACAATAGGTTTTATTATAAAGGCTAAGTGTTAAAATAGTTGTAATCGAAAGGCTTACTGAGACTGTGGGGTTAGTAAAAAATACGTTTCTCTAGAGGGCACATCGTCATAATTTATTGTATGAAGGGGCACCAGAGGGCACCCATTCATTTTTTTCACATGTAAAGGGCAGCCAATGAGGCACTTTCTCTCGTCTTCACCTCTCTAGAGGGCACTTTTTCAACCATGGAGGCACGAGGGGGGGGCGATTACCCCCCCTACCCCCCCACCCTGTGTCCGCCACTGGGACTATGGTTAATAGTTTTAATGTAAAGGCTGACTGGGACTAGGGTTATTAAAGGCTTACCGGGACTAGGGTTAGGGTTATTAAAATAGTTTTCACGTAAAGGATGACTGGGACTAAGGTCAGGGTTGATAAAAATGGGTTTTATGTTAAGGCTGACTAGGACTATAAAATTGGTTGTAAAGGCTTACTGGGACTAGGGTCGGTGAAATTGGTTTTTTTCTGTAGAAGCTTACTCAGACTAGGGTTGGTAAAAAAAGGTTAATTTAAAGGTTTACTGGGACTAGGGTTAATCCAAAGTTTAATTTATAAGATTCCTGGGACTATAGGGTTAGTAAAAAAGGGTTTCTTGTAAAATTGGTTTACTGGTACTAGGGTTATTAAAATAGTTTTCACGTAAAGGATGACTGGGACTGGGGTCAGGGTTGATAAAAATGGGTTTTAATGTTAAGGCTGACTAGGACTATAAAATAGGTTTAAATGTAAAGGCTTACTTGGACTTGGGTTGGTAAAAAAGGTCAATTTAAAGGCTTACTGGGACTAGGGTTAATAAAATGTTTAATTTAGAGGATTACTGGGACTATAGGGTTAGTAAAAAAGGGTTTTAATGTAAAATTGGTTTACTGGTACTAGGGTCAGGGTTTATAAAATTGATTTTCATGTAAAGGCTTCCTTAGGGACTATAGGGTCTGGGTTTATAAAATAGTTTTTAATATGAACTACAGTTAGTAAAATATGGTTTAATGTAAAGGCTTACTGGGTCTAGGGTTATCAAACATGTTTAATATAAAGGCTTACTGGGAGGGGTTATCAAAACATGTTTAATATAAAGGCTTACTGTGTCTAGGGTTATAAAAACATGTTTAATATAAAGGCTTACTGTGTCTAGGTTTATAAAAACATGTTTAATATAAAGGCTTACTGTGTCTAGGGTTATAAAAACATGTTTAATATAAAGGCTTATTGGGTCTAGGGTTATTAAAACATGTTTAATGTAAAGTCTTACTGTGTCTAGGGTTATAAAAACATGTTTGATATAAAGTCTTACTGGGTCTAGGGTTATTAAAACATGTTTAATGTAAAGTCTTACTGTGTCTAGGGTTATTAAAACATGTTTAATATAAAGTCTTTCTGTGTCTAGGGTTATTAAAACATGTTTAATATAAAGTCTTACTGTGTCTAGGGTTATTAAAACATGTTTAATGTAAAGTCTTACTGTGTCTAGGGTTATAAAAACATGTTTAATATAAAGTCTTACTGGGTCTAGGGTTATTAAAACATGTTTAATGTAAAGTCTTACTGTGTCTAGTGTTATAAAAACATGTTTAATATAAAGTCTTACTGGGTCTAGGGTTATTAAAACATGTTTAATGTAAAGGCTTACTGGGACTGGGGTTAGGGTAAGTAAAAAATATATTTAATTTCAGACCTATTGTATAAACCCTAAACTTACACCCAGTAGGGTTAGCATTTATAGAATAGGTTTACTTTTTACATAAAGGCTAACTGGGAGTATCATATGGGGTTAGTAAAATACGTTTTAATGGCAATGTATAGGATAATGGGACTAGGGTTGTTCAAATTGTTATGATGTGAAGGCTTACTGGGACTAGGGATAATAAAATAGGTTTTCATGTGCAGGTTTCTTGGAACTATTGTTATTAAAATAGTTTTAATGTGAAGGCTGACTGGGACTAGGGTTATTAAAGGCTTACTGGGACTAGAGTTAGGGTTATTAGAATAGTGTCCTGTAAAGGCTTCCTGGGACTAGGGTTAGGGTTATTAAAATAGTTTTCCTGTAAAGGCTTCCTAGGACGGTTAGTAAAATAGGTTTTCATGTAAATGCTTACTGGGACTAGGGTTAATAAAAAAGGTTTTCAGGTAAAGGCTTACTTGGACTAGGGTTAGGGTTGGTAAAATCGTCTATCATGTATAGGCTTACTGCCTCAGATCATCCACAGGACTAGCAGGTCAAACAACCTTATCAGCTGACTGTTAATCATTGACTCCTGGCAATTTCTCTCCACCCACACACACACACACACACACACACACACACACACACACACACACACACACACACACACACACACACACACACACACACACACACACACACACACACACACACACACACGGTCAGATAGAAAGGCAGGAAAAGAGGGGGTCAGAGAGAAGGTAAAGAGATAGAGTTAGGAACTAGCCAGCAATTTCTCTCAAGCCACTGTAACATTATAATTGTATCATAATGCAGGGTCTGATTCATGTCATGTCACGTCATTATTTCAGCATAAAGGTCTTTACCAGGTCTTAATGTAGACTTTAGCATGCTTTCTCTTGTAGCACTTAGGGTGCCTAGATATTGTAGATTTGTAGGGATAGCTTAATATTAGACCATTTGAGGTAGGTACCATTTTGAAGCTAAATTACTGACTCTAAATGGACAATGTTATTGTTTGACCGTCCCATAGTTAGCTACACAAACCAATTAAGATAGGTAGGCCTATATCTATCAATCGCCAACACTAAATTATAGGCATATTAATGATTCTGTTACAAAGTTAATGCTGCCATGCTTTGTTGATCATTTGTTTGTTTGTTTTCGGTTGTTGAGCATTTGTTAATTGTTTATAATTGTTCAGCCCAACATTTAAGCGTAAATGTATATTCAACTCCTTAGGTCACTCTTACTCATCTCTCCTCTTGATGTCTGTCTGTCAGTCTTTCTCAAGATTCAAGATGCATAGCGCTCTAAAACTAATGTTAACATTCTTCCCCCCCCCCCACCCCCCCCCCCCCCCCCCCCCCCTCTCTCTCTCTCTCTCTCTCTCTCTCTCTCTCTCTCTCTCTCTCTCTCTCTCTCTCTCTCTCTCTCTCTCTCTCTCTCTCTCTCTCTCTCTCTCTCTCTCTCTCTCTCGCTCTCTCTCTCTCTCTCTCGCTCTCTCTCTCACTGTGGATTTCCTGCGGCTATCGACAGAGGGAGCTGACAGTCCATGTGTCTCTCCGCCGTATAGTCGCAGCGTCGTCCTCTGTAAACCGCTACTCTAGTCACACACACAAGCTGCATTCAAAATAAATGTTATTAATCATAAATGGGTCAGTGCATTAAATATACCAAAATGAATAACACAGAGGATATAACAAATTGGGGTTTGCGTAAACCTCCAAATAGCTCCCCTTGTCTCGGAGCCATGAAGAGGCACAGCGTGCGTGAGAGACAATTCGCACACGCAGACGCATCTATTGTGAGTCGTGCGTCCTTTATCATCCCGGGTATCTTTCTATATGTTTCATTTCCCTACTTCCAAGTGCTGGAGCTCACGACACGGGCGTCAGTTGTGGCTGCATGCGTAATTAATCAGGAAGGTGTGCTGATAAAGAGCGCAGACGGGCTACCTGCTGCTGGGGGGTCGTTCTCACTAACCACGCTCTCTTCGTGTCCTGGGGCAATTCAAGTGTCTTTTGTGACACTTGAGTTTTATATCAAAACGGTGGGCTCCTCATCACATTTTAGTGCACAAATGTGTACAACGCTAAAGTACACTTCAGTCCATTTCTTGAGGGCTGATACATAATCAGTCAGACACCCTAAAATAAATAAAGTAAATAAAAGGTTTGCAGACTAAAACTGAAAGTCAAAATGACCAGCGTGATATAAACGTTTCATGCAGCACCAATAAAAGTGACAATGTCTGAACTCCATTGTATATTAAAATTAGAACACAAATCAACATATGTGAAATAACGTGCACATATTTTAACCACAAAAATGTCCAGTTGAAGCTGCGGGGCTGCGCGCTGTTCCCCCCGCTGTGCGCCCGCCCCGCTGTGCGCCAGCCGGGTATAAAGGGGAGGTCGCGGGGCGTTTTGACAGTTCTGCGGCTTGGAGGCTCTAGGTGACAGTCAGTATATTAGACTTCCCGAAGAGAGAAGAAGAAACCGTCTGCTACAACCTGTTGACTGTTGTGAGTTGAGACGCGCTTCTCGCTTGTTTCTTATAGGAGCGTGAGAAGGTTCAGGACCTGTACTTTGCTCTCCTCCACCGGCCACAGCGGCTTTCAATCGCATACCGGAGCAAGCTGGATTCCCGGAGTTCTTCACCATGTGTGGCGGGGTTTAGGTACTCAATGGAGCACGCTAACTTGTACGAGGTCGCCCCTCGGCCGCTGATGACCCCCGTCGCCCCGCACAGCACCTGCTACAAAGACCCCCCGCAGCAGGGCGACTTCCGCCACATCAGTGAAATCTGCGACAATGAGAACTCTATCGACATCAGCGCCTACATCGACCCCTCGGCCTTCAACGACGAGTTCCTGGCAGACTTATTTCACCACAACTCCAAACAGGAGAAGCTGCGACTGATGAACGGCGAGTACGAGTACAACCAGGGCAGCAGCGGTCACCCGGGCCCCCCGCCGCACCAACAGCACCAACAGCACCAGCAGCAACATCAGCAGCAGCAGGTGTACCCGGGTCACCCGGGCTACCTGGACTCATCCAAACTGGAGCCCGTGTTCGACAGCCTCTCCACCAGGATCAGACCGGTGGCCATCAAGCAGGAGCCCCGGGACGACGATGACATGAGCCAGTCCATCGCGCCCAACTACCCTCATCACTCCCACCACCCCCATAACCCCCAGCACCTCCCGCACCTCCAGTACCAGATTGCGCACTGTGCGCAAACGACCATGCACCTCCAGCCCGGGCACCCGACGCCGCCGCCGACCCCCGTGCCCAGCCCGCTGCAGCAGCAGCACAGTGGGGTGACCGCGGCGCACATGAAGATGCTGGGTGGCGGCGAGCGGATCAAGAAGAAGCGCGTCGACAAGAACAGCCCCGAGTACCGCATGAGGAGGGAGAGGAACAACGTGGCCGTGAGGAAGAGCAGAGACAAGGCCAAGATGCGCAACGTGGAGACGCAACACAAGGTGGTCGAGTTGGCGTCCGACAACGATAGGCTGCGCAAACGAGTGGAGCACCTGACCCGGGAGCTGGACACGTTAAGGGGCATCTTCCGACAGCTCCCTGACGGCTCCTTTAAACCCATGGGCAGTTGTCAGTGAAGCCGGACTATAAACATTTTGGACTTACATGAACATTTGATGACACATACTTGTATAGTTGGACACTGCTAGATCCTGAGGAGGAATCAAAAGTGCGCAACAGTTGTTGAGGGTCAGGCAGCTGAGAATACATGTGCCTTTCTAACACACAATAAGCTCATCCCCGCGTCTACACGGTGGACTTAAAGTCGTCTTGTGCCTTTTTGTATAAAATGGTGTGATTTGTCACGCTGGACTTATATCCGTGCAGCTAAAGCGGGACACGGTCATTTAAACCACAACCGTCGCCTGTTTGGGGTGCAAGTTACCAACAATTTCTCTCTACATTCTCTTTATAGCGCTGTACAATTCACAATGCTTAAAGACTCTCTTCATATGTCTGTGTGTGTTATTTACATCAATAACTGCAGTTTATTGAACATTAGGCCCATATTCCATGGTACAGAATATATCCACTTGTTGCGGTCTGCAGAATGCCCAAAACAGACCCGAGATCAGCTGTGGTATACCTGCGCAACCTGCTGTGTGCGCTAAAGGTTGTCCAAACGCGTTAACGCGGCAAAATGAAGCAAATTGTATTTTTCCAGAATGTCTTACGGTTACTGATCTTCGAGTCGTGGACCGTCGTTGACTATTTATGTGTTGCCGATCAGAGGGGAACGCGAGAGGGCTTCTATGCAACGCGTTCACCTGTGAGTCCGCGCTGTGCACCGTCCGAGGGAACCACCGCCCTTCTCTGTGCCTTCAACCTTTTATGTGCTCTGAACGCTTTAGATTCATCTCGAACTCATTTTAGAGTAAGAAATCAAAGACAAGGAAGCACTTTGCCAGTTACGCCAATGTTATACCAATGTTTCGATATGTCTCAATTGTAAAATACAGCTATATATTTGTTTATGTGTGTGTATTCACCAAACATGTCTACATAATTGTAATAAAAAGTGCCCATTTTACTTGGCTTGTCCTGAATCGGTTTTATACTCCTGGTTATTTATTTCTATGTCAGAAATGAAAAAGTTGATAAAACCCAAATATTGATTAGCACATTATTACATTATAAATGCTTTAAGATATAGCCCATGGGGATTCATTAAGATACATGCAATCAAAGGTTTAGGGTAGACAGATCATTTTAAAATAGTCTTCAGATAAAGTAGGTACAATTAAATACAAACTAGTATTAGTATAAGTCATATTCCTGTCGTCTCTTGTTCTCATTAAATACCGCAAAGCATCTGTGCTCTAACACATAATCATTCACCCACATCTCTCTATCTCGCTGCCTTATCTATTCTATCTCTGTCTTCTCCAGCCATACCTCCACCTTTCTCTCTCTAACCATCTCTCCATCCCTCATCTTCATCTATATCTGCCATTATAGTGTGCAGGCTTCACACCATCGAAAACAAACAGTTTGGTGTCAAAAAGCCTGAGAAATACAATTGAATCTGTTACTCGTCTCCCTCTCTTACTCTCTCTCTCTCTTAGACTCTCTCTCTCTTAGACTCTCTCTCTCTCGCTCTCTCTCTCTCTGTAAGACAGACAGATTTAAGGATAGACTGTGTAGTTATGTACCCATAGTATGTGTGTAAATGTATATGTATGCGTGTGAACTAGACCTGTCCTCACTTCCAACAGAGAAGTGAGGACCCTCTCCCCAGCTGACAGCTCTCCAGACGGGACCAGCCAAGGCCCTGGTAACAGGAACCATGTGACCCAAACCCTGGTAGCATGAACCACGTGACCTGGACCGTGGTAACTAGGAACTATGAGACCCGTATCCTGGTATCATGAACCATGTGAGTTTTCCAGCGGGACCCACCATAGAGAGAGTCACTTTCTTATGATTTGCATATTGTTTGTATCAAAATTGACATTGACATGAATGGCATTTAGCAGACGCTTTTATCCAAAGCGACTTACGATCCGTACATTTGTCAGCAGGAAGGGAATATATCGCAATCAGTACAGTTAGGACAAATGCCAAGTAGTCACAATTGATAGGTTAACCCATTCCCCTTATGCAGCACAGATGGCTAGGATAAGATGCTACACGATGCTAAGTACTATTTTTTTTTTTTAAGTGCCAGAACGTCCAAAATAAAAGTAAGTGAGGCTCTTGCCAAAGCAGGGGTGCGACTCTGCAGTCCTGACATCGGCAGGGAGTTTGTTCGACCATTGCGGCGCCAAAACAGAGAAGAGTTGTGACTCTGCTGTGCGACCTTTGCTTGCTCTTAGCGATGGCGGTACCAGTGCTGAGGTCGTTGGGCGGAGAGCTCCAGCCCGGGTGCGCCGTCTGACCCACGCTTGGAGGTAGGCAGGGTCAGGGGCTTGTAGGCCAGTGTCTTGAATCTGATGCTAGCTACTACAGGGAGCCAGTGGAGGTCTCAGAAGAGGGGGAGGGTCACATGACATACACAAACGTGTGTTAACGAAGTTGTTGAACTCCATGTTGACAATATAATGATGATGGTTTGTTACCTGTAGAGTACACTGACCTTTACCAGATAAAACTAAATGTTTAGAATCGACCAGGACCTCCAGGTGATGGTTCCTTACCTGTTGAGATAACTCCGCTACCTACAGTTTGACTAGTTCACCGAATTAAATGAGCGTTTGCTAGAAAACTTCCGGAACATGTGAATGGAGGCAAAGACACAACCATAAAACAATGCTATGTTTTTCATCTGACTTATGCCACTGGCGCTTCATCGCACCAGAGTCACACAGTATCGTATTTTAGCTTGTGTGTGTGTGTTTGTTTGTTTGTGCATCTGTTAGTGTGTGTGTGTGTGTGTGTGTGTGTGTGTGTGTGTGTGTGTGTGTGTGTGTGTGTGTGTGTGTGTGTGTGTGTGTGTGTCTGGGTGCACTCGCCGCCTGTATCCGTGTGTGGGTCTGTGTGTGTTTGTGTGTGTACACAGGAGTAAACCCATCTAACTTCTGTGTTTGGATGAGTCCATCTGCTGCTGTGAGAGAGAGAGAGAGAGAGAGAGAGAGAGAGAGAGAGAGAGAGAGAGAGAGAGAGAGAGAGAGAGAGAGAGAGAGAGAGAGAGAGAGAGAGAGAGAGAGTTGTCTCAGAGACAAAGGTTGGCCAGTTCCTGCTATGGCTGGAACACATTACTTTGCTCTTTTCCTGCTCTTACCCCTGGCCTTCTCTCTCCCTCCCTCCCCCCTCCCTCCTCCCCCCTCCCTCCCCCATTAATCCCAGAGGAGATACAGTGATGAAGAGCAGTGGTCAGGGTCCCAGGGGGCTACAGGCCGATGTGTCGTGTTTAGGAAGTCATTCACTCATGGGGGTGGGGAGGGTGGGGATGTCTTGGATCAGATGACTTTTACATTTTTAACTGAACTGAGTGTCACTGAAAGCCAAAGATGTTTGTAGTGGGTCTCACACGTTTGTGTAAGTGTAGAGAATGTGTGTGTTGATATGTTTGTGCAAATGTGTATTTGTGTGTGCGTGTGTGTGCGTGTGTGTGTGCGTGTGTGTGTGTGTGTGTGTGTGTGTGTGTGTGTGTGTGTGTGTGTGTGTGTATGTGTGTGTGTGTATTTGTGTGTGTGTGTGTGTGTGTGTGTGTGTTTGTGGGCTTATGTTTGCCTTCCGGTGTGCATGCTTCAGCTGTGGGGCACTTTATCTCTGTATGTAAGGTCTGTTTGTCAATCCACTTTTTTGTGTTTGTCCCCAGATAAAGTTTAACTAGCTCTTTCTTTGACTTGGCGCTGGCTCCCCTGCCTGGAGAGACGGCGCCTAGAACAGCGCTTGGGGAACGCGGCTCCTCACATGTAGGAATCAGAGGAACCGGCAGGAACCCATAGCACTGAACTGAAACATAGTGCCTTTATGTTCAGAGCTGGTCTATGTGTGTGTTAGTAGTTCTACGTTTGTGTGTTTCTGTATGTTAAGAGTTGGATGTTTATGGGTACATGTAGATCGATGCCTGTGTGTGTGTGTGTATGCTAGTATGTTGAGAGTTCTACCTTTGTGTTTGTGTGTGTGTATGTTAAGAGTTCTACGTTTGTGTGTGTATGTATGTGTATGATAAGAGTTTTACGTTTGTGTGTGTAGATCTGTATGTATTTATCTTTGTATGTATATGTGTGAATAGATGTGTGTGTTGGTTTGTGTGTCTGTGTGTATCTATGAATGTGTGTATTATTGTATGTATGTGTGTGTGTGTGTGTGTGTGTGTGTGTGTGTGTGTGTGTGTGTGTTTGTGTATAAATGCATGTGTATGTTTATCTCAGTATGTCTGTGTGCGTGTGTGTGTGTGTATCTCTATATGTGTGTGTGTGTATTTCTGAATGCATTTTCGTGTGTGTGTGCGTGTGTACGTGTATCTTGGTATGTGTGTTCATTTGTGTGTTTGTATCTCTGTCTGTATGTTTTTTATGTATAGCTCTGTAACCTACTAGGCTGCTCTGCCGTCATGGTGGCCGCTAGGGATCCTTCAGCAGAGTGTGTCTGTGAGACTGTTAGTTCAGCCCCACAGCATGCTTTCCCAGGGGGGAAATGTGAGGCGGATCCACGAATGCTTGGACGACAGTTGTTTGTGTTGGTGTGTATGGGAGACACGTGGTGTTTTATAAGGCAGTCTGAGATAGCTTGATAGTGGGGCATGCTAGTAGATACATGCACCTTTTAACACTTGAGTGAGCAAATGGTCCAAGCAGGACACGCTCGAAGCTACATGAACCTTTTAACACATAGTTAGCAAAGCCTCCTATAGCGTGAGACGCTGGCAGCTACATGCGTCTTTTAAATTGTTGAGTCAGCGGTTCTAAGCGCGACATGCTAGCAGCAACATGCACCTTTAAACACTCGAAAGAGCTTCCCTAAGCCCGACACGCTAGCCACTGCATATGCCTTTTAACACGTTGAATAAGCATCCCTTAGCACACCACTAGCAACAACAAGTTAGCAGCTACTGATGAAACTTAATTTTAATCTTCTGTGGTGTCGTTGCTCAGGCTGAGTATGACTTGGAGAGTGGTAAATGTTCAACACGTGGTTTATTCAGAGACACAAGGTAAACAAGCTTGCACTCTGGAGGTGCTTCATGAAGCATCTCCCTAATACAGGTATATTCGGAATGGTAAATAAGCCACGCCCACAGGTTCTAGTTTACCCCGGTAAACCTTCAGTCTGTCCTTGAGGGCGGTTTGGCAAAGAGGCCGTGCCTGTATTGTCTGACTTATCTCAAACCCGTGCAACTGCATATGGTGTTGTGTCGACCACTCAATGTGTAGAATAGGAAGCTATTCAGGACTGGTTTTAGCAGTACAAATATGGGGAGCGTATCTATGTTCCCCGGGTCCTGTGTTCCCCGCTTTGTATATGACCGGGGAACATAGGACCCTGTGAGCAAATCTTTTTTTCGTAGGATGGTAGGGGCAAGTACCGCCTTTTCCACCTCTGATTCGCCTGTGATTGGTTAGAATGGCTCTCCTCCGATTGGTTATGGTTAGGGTTAGGTTTAGGGCTAACCCTCACCCTAACCCTAACCCTAAACCTGACCCTAACCCTTTGCACCCGGGGAACATAGGACCTCGGGAACATAGGGGTGCCCCCCAAATATGTGGTCCTATGAGGTACTGACGTTATCTTGAATACCATTGGGTCTAAATATAGCATAGACTAAATTGATAATCACTACATTCACCATTCAACACGTTGAGGTAAATCATCTTAGATCAACAGAATAGCAGATACATGCAGATACATTTAAAACACTGGGATAGCATCCCTGAGCGTGACATTCTAGCAGCTACATGCATCCTAAACACAGTGAGTTAGCATCTCTTAGCGCAACACGCTAAAAGCTACATGCGTTAGTTAACGTAGTGAGTTAGCACCTCGTAGCGCAACACGATAAAAGCGTCATGCACCTTTTAACATGTTGAGTTAGCTTCTATTAGCGTGACATGCTAGCAGCTACATGCGCCCTTTTAACACGGTGAGTTAGCGTCCCTTAGTGCAACACGCTACAAGCTACATGCGCCTTTTAGCACATTGTGTTAGCGCAGCCGAGCCTTCTTGCGCCGCCACCGCCGCCTCAACTTGTTTGTTTTGTTTCAACTCAGCACATTTCTGCTCTTGTTGCATCTTAGGTCTGTTTGAGTTGGAACCATTCAACACTACCCTTCTCACACCCCCTTATACCACACACACAAACACACACACACACACACACACACACACACACACACACACACACACACACACACACACACACACACACACACACACACACACACACACACACACACACACACACACACACACTCCTGACAGCTAACTGCATTCCTGGGTGGTGTTCAGCTGGATAGTGGTGCGGTATTTACACTGATAGATTAGGTTAATATATGTATTAACTTTGGGTGATTAAATGAAATGATGAAAGGGTCTAATTTGATGTTATAGTTGAAATACTGAATTATCCATAACGCTGCATCTGATACCATCCTGGACAAACCCACCCACGAAAACCTTCAAAAACATATTTTGTTACGGCTCCAGCTGGTCTCTCTGTCTAACTTCCTTGTTCCTTCTCTCACATGTAAAACTGTAAAAAAGGTACACTTTGTCTAATCAAATACAAAGGTCATATTAAAGTGGCGCTTCCTTCTGGTGAATGTGTATATGTATATGGGTATATGGGTGCTTATGCAGATATGGTTCAAGAGTTTGTCTTAACTTCCTGTATAGATCTATTCCGTTGCATTATTTCTTATAATCCTAACCTAGCGCAGCGCCTTATGATAGCTGAGGGATACAGGGTCCAGGCTGAGAGGATCTCACCAGTCCTGAATCGTGATCATATGTTCCCCTCACACGCAGGTTGGTATCCCCAGGTAATGGGTTTGTACATGGGGAAAGTAAGCATCAGTAAATCCATTATTCTATTATCTAATTTTATTTTTTACTTTGAGAATTACACCTGGATTTCAGTTGCATTGTAATGCAACCTGACCGCAAGACACTGTGACGCTACCGGTGGTGAGACTAACAGCAGATCTGGCGTGAAAAGAACGGTTAAACAGCAATTAATGCTTTCCACGGTCCTCTAAGTTTGCAGTCTTGTCTACATTGAATATCATAAGGAAGTTCTAAGGCTGCGGTCCATCGTTTCTGTGGGGAGTACCGCACCTCATCATCGCCTCAAGGCTGGACTCTCTCCACATGCTGGTTCTACGCTCACTCCAGCTCCAGCGTTTCTTACCACAAGTTACGTCAGATTCAACTTCGTTTGCTTGTGTGCGGGTGCACTTTGCAAAGGCCAAGCCAGCTGCTCAAGTTAAACGAAAATGAAAATACAGAGTAAAATGGATTTGAATCATACATGCCTCACACAGGAATAAAGTGGGGATGCACGTTGCACTGGAACGAAGCCATGGTTGTCAGTGAGACAACTCCTTCTGATGAAAATATGTTGTGCTGATCAGACCCAGTCTTAACAGACTTCAGCACGAGCCCCCTCAACCTAAACCACCTGAAGGGCATAGGAAAGACTCCCTAAAAACGTAGATGGAACAAACATGGACACGGAACACAGAAGTGGAATACTGTATTCCCGGGAGTAAGAATAGTTGACATGCTCATTGTTGTTCGGTCTCTCAGGCACACAGCTGTACTCACAATAAACGAGCAATCACAACTTATATAATTGTGTGAGTGTGTGTGTGTGTGTGAGTGTGTGTGTGTGTGTTTGTGTGTGTGTGTGTGTGTGTGTGTGTGTGTGTGTGTGTGTATGTGTGTGTGTGTGTGTGTGTGTGTGTGTGTGTGTGTGTGTGTGTGTGTGTGTGTGTGTGTGTGTGTGTTTATGTGTGCATGTAAACGCTCTCTGGCAGACCCCAGATTCAGCCCTATGCTTCTTCCAATAAAATACAGCATTCCACATTTACTGCATAACAAAGACAAACACAGGCATGTAAAGAGGAGGCAGGGGAGGGGCTTGGGGGGGGAGGTTACTGTCTCATCCATCATCAGAGTAATACAGGCATTCCTCCGAACCGCAGTGAAGGGAACGGGGAGCCAAGCTACAGAAATGCACTGTGGGAGCCTGTTTGGGCATGACATCATCACACCGTTGAACCCGATGAATTCAGTGAACATCTTCATAATCCAGACCGGAAGAGGAGGCCAGCATGGCTAATGGAGTTGAGCGTTGAAGCTAACCTAGCACTGACCTAGCGTTGAAGCCAAACCAGGCCACCCTGGGCGTAGCAGAAAGCTACGATCCGCCACCTTGATCCTACGCTCAAAGTTCAAACCGTTCCAATCTGACCCCAGTTCAGGCTGACCTCTCAATGCCCTATCAGATTACATGTTTGTTGACTTATGCAACCAACATAATCTAAACTACTTCCTTAATTTCTAAGCCTATAGAAGTGTTTCAATGGTTCAAGAGTTTATGAGTTGAAAGTGTTAAACTAACTTCTCTCTGGCTCCCAGTCCTATACCAAGCAGGACTATAGTACCCTGATGTCCTATACCCAGGCCTCCAGTACCCTGATGTCCTATACCCAGGCCTCCAGTACCCTGAGGGCCTATACCCAGTCCTCCAGTACCCTGAGGGCCTATACCCAGGCCTAGAGTACCCTGAGGTCCTATACCCAGAACTCCAGTACCCTGAGGGCCTATACTGAGGACCCCTGTACCCTGAGGGCCTATACCCAGGGCTCTAGTGCTCTGAGGCACTATACCAAGTCCTCAAGTACCTGGCCTGGAGTACCCAGGACTTCTGTACTCCATGCCAGTTTCACAGGTATGTGTTCAATTACGTGGAAAAATATAGAGAGAGAGAGAGAGAGAGAGAGAGAGAGAGAGAGAGAGAGAGAGAGAGAGAGAGAGAGATGTGGAAAGGGAGAGAGAGAGAGAGAGAGAGAGAGAGAGAGAGAGAGAGAGAGAGAGAGAGAGAGAGAGAGAGAGAGAGAGAGAGAGAGAGAGAGAGAGAGAGATGTGGAAAGGGAGAGAGAGAGAGAGAGAGAGAGAGAGAGAGAGAGAGAGAGAGAGAGAGAGAGATGTGGAAAGGGAGAGAGAGAGAGAGAGAGAGAGAGAGAGAGAGAGAGAGAGAGAGAGAGAGAGAGAGAGAGAGAGAGAGAGAGAGAGAGAGAGAGTGACCGAGAGACAGAGAGACAGACAGTTATACAACAAGAGAGACAGTCAGAGAGACAGACAGAGAGACAAACAGACAAAATGATTGACAGAGTCAGAGAGAAAGAGAGACACAAAGTGACAGAGCGAGACAGAGAAACACAGAAAGAGAGAGAGAGATTTGCCTCTGGTGCGACTGAATCATTTATTAAGTTGCTTTGAGGCCCTCTGCAAAAGACAAGAAAGAAAATGTGCTCTGGTTAACATTTAGATAAAAACCAAATTCCCTCCGTTGGCCGCCTGCAGCCAGCGGCCGGCAGCGGT
>NC_044061.1:21244518-21252018 GCF_902167405.1 Gadus morhua | reverse complement strand
CCGGCCCGGCCGGACCCCCCCCTTCTCCTAATGAGTCCAATTACAATGATGAAGAACATCACAGGCGTGTGTGTGTGTGTGTGTGTGTGTGTGTGTGTGTGTGTGTGTGTGTGTGTGTGTGTGTGTGTGTGTGTGTGTGTGTGTGTGTGTGTGTGTGTGTGTGGATGAATGGACGTCTTCATCCAAAGAAAATAAACTGTACCCTCCTCTCTCCCTTTTTTCTCTCATACAGAGAAGTTAACGATTGTTATTGAGGTTGTTGTGTTGATGACAGGAGGAGTGTGTGTGTGTGTGTGTGTGTGTGTGTGTGTGTGTGTGCGTACGTGCGTGCGTGCGTGCGTGCGTGCGTGCGTGCGTGCGTGCGTGCGTGCGTGCGTGCGTGCGTGCGTGCGTGCG
Organism: Gadus morhua; assembly: GCF_902167405.1. Classification (NCBI taxonomy): domain Eukaryota; kingdom Metazoa; phylum Chordata; class Actinopteri; order Gadiformes; family Gadidae; genus Gadus; species Gadus morhua. Next base: position 21,251,622 of record NC_044061.1, on the reverse strand, counting down.
TGTGTGTGTGTGTTTGTTCGAGGGGTTGGTTGGTATGTGTAAACAGACCATTGGTTCTGATTCTGGCTGGGAGGATCTGGTCCTAATCTTGTCTCTGATATGTGGTATTCTTTGGTCTCTGGTGGTCTCTGGTCCCTGGTCTCTGGTGGTCTCTGGTCCCTGGTCTCTGGTGGTCTCTGGTCCCTGGTCTCTGGTGGTCTCTGGTCTCTGGTGGTCTCTGGTCTCTGGTGGTCTATAGTCCCTGGTCTCTGGTGGTCTCTGGTCCCTGGTCTCTGGTGGTCTCTGGTCCCTGGTGGTCTCTGGTCCCTGGTCTCTGGTGGTCTCTGGTCCCTGGTCTCTGGTGGTCTCTGGTCCCTGGTGGTCTCTGGTCCCTGGTCTCTGGGGGTCTCTGGTCCTTGGTCTCTGGTGGTCTATGGTCTCTGTCGGTCTCTGCTCTCCGGTCGTCACCGGTCTGTAATCTATGAGCGTCTCTGGTGTCTTGTTTCTGTGTATGTGAGTTCTGAGTTCTGTGAGTCCTGATTAATTTTAGTTCTTATTTCTGTGAGTTCTTATTTCTGTGAGTTCTGAGTTCGTTGAGTTCTGATTTCTTTTAGCTCTGATTTCTTTTACTTTTTATTTCTGTGAGTTCTTGGTTCTGTGAATGTGTTTTGAGTTTGGTGTGAACAAGGGAGAGGTAACAGTACACTTTCTCACACTCGTATTCCCTTTATGTCTCTCCTGCCCTCCCCTGGACCGCTCTGTCTCTGCTCTTCTCTCCCCTCGATCGCTGCCTTCTCTCCTCCTTCATTCTCCTCTCTTCCCTGCGCCTCACGGTCACTTCTCCTTCGCTCCCATTCCGCTTTGTGCCTTTGCTCTCCTCCTCTCCCCCATCCTCTCCTCCATCTCTCCTCCTCTCCTCATCTCTCTCTCCCCTCTCCTACTCCTCTCTCCTCCATCTCTCCTCTCCCCTCCTGTCCTCCTCCACTCATCTCTCTCTCCCCTCTCATTGCTCCTCTCTCCTCCTCTCTCCTCTCCCTCATGGTTCGTGTTAGTATCACCTCCGGTCTGCCAAGAATCATGTTGCTGTCAGGCAGCTGAGAGGATTTATGTGTGTTTGGAGAGCACAAAGTTCGCCAAGCCATGACGCTAAAACCTTTTCTCACTCTCCCGCTCTTCTCCCTATTACCTCTTTTATTATCATGATCTCTGTCAGTCGTTCTCTAGCAATCAATCACTCAATCAAACGACTAATCTGTAAATCAACCAATAATCATTATCTTATCTCTCTGTATAACAATCTCTCTCTCTCTCTCTCTCTCTCTCTCTCTCTCTCTCTCTCTCTCTCTCTCTCTCTCTCTCTCTCTCTCTCTCTCTTTCACTCAATCTCTCTCCATCTCTTTCTCTTTCTTATTATCTCTCTCTATCTCTCTCTCCCCCTCACCAAACACAACCACACACACACCCAAACACACAATATCGCCTTTCTACTGAAAAACAAAACACAACAAACCAACAACAGTCGCACACCCCCCCCCCCCCCCCCCCCACACACACACACACATGCACAGACACACCCTCACACACGTCACACACGACGCACATATCTATCTCTCTATCTCTCTATCTCTCTATCTATCTATCTATCTATCTATCTATCTATCTCTCTCTCTGTGGTTAACAGTCTGTTTTGGTTTATAAGGTCAGCAGCGTGCAGATCCTTCTGCAGTAACTAACAATCATCTGTTCACCATGGTAACAATAACAACACAGATCCCGGGTCGAACAGTCCCAACAGTGCTCTAAAACAAACTGGGATCTTCACAAAACAGTTATTCTGATCCAAGACACTAAAAGAGACCATCCATTCACTAAGGCCTTTCTCAAAAACCTGTTTCCACTTAGGAATGTGTTTCTACCGTCCTCTGACCGTGTCAGCTCTGGAGGAAATCTGTGAACTGGGTGGGACTGCGTCTACCGACGGATCAGCCAAGCCAAGGGCCAGACACCTGCGAGGGGGGATCAGACAGGTTGCATGTCACTCAGCATGGACCAAGTTCAACCACAAAACGGCACGCCTGGGGGAGGGGCTCGTGACCCGTGAGTCCTAATCAACAGGCGTAAACATCTGTCATTAATACCAAAGGAATGTCTTCTGGAATGTTCACGGTGTAGACGGACCTGCCTCTGTAGGTGGGTTGGAGGAACAGGAAGCCCTTTTAAGGATGCCCTGGTCACACCCTGGGGGAGTGAACCATTCCCCTACAAGGTGTGTGCCAGAAGGGTGAATCTTATCTGGGTTGGCTGTTTTGGTTGCAGATCAACAAATTGGCAATGTGTGTGTGTGTGTGTGTGTGTGTGTGTGTGTGTGTGTGTGTGTGTGTGTGTGTGTGTGTGTGTGTGTGTGTGTGTGTGTGTGTGCGTGTGTGTGTGTTTGTGTGTGTGTGTGTGTGTCTGTCCGCGTGTGTTCTGTTATTCTTTCGCCTCATACTGTAATTCGGCTGGTAATCAAAGAATGGCGCTGTATAAATCAAGAAAGGTATTATCATGATTATAATTAATACTATAATTATTTGTGTGTGGTGGTGCTGTGACCAAGACATGCCGGCCCCACCCACGCATACCAAAACACACACATCCAAACACGCGCCCTACCTGGCTGAAGGTAGGCTGTGATTCAGCCTGGCTCAGACAGCGTTCTGCTGCTAAGAGTGTAATCTGCTGTTAACCCCCCCCTGATCTCACCTGATCCCCCTCGCTCCCCCGGCCCGGGACTCTCATGACGAGTCGGCACCAGACCTCCAGACTCCACATGTGTGACAGGGTGTGAGGGTGTGTATGTGCATGTGTGTGTGTGTGTGTGTGTTTTGTTTTATCTGTAGAAAAGCGATATTGTGTGATTGGGTGTGTGTGTGGTTGTGTTTGGTGATGGGGAGAGAGAGATAGAGAGAGAGAGAGAGAGAGAGAGAGAGAGAGAGAGAGAGAGAGAGAGAGAGAGAGAGAGAGAGAGAGAGAGAGAGAGAGGGGGGGAGAGGGGGGGGAGAGAGAGAGAGAGAGAGAGAGAGAGAGAGAGAGAGAGAGAGAGGGGGGGAGAGGGGGGGAGAGAGAGAGAGAGAGAGAGAGAGGGGGGAGGGAGGGAGGGAGGGAGGGAGGGAGGGAGGGAGGGAGGGAGGAGATGGAGAGATAGCTTACTCCATGTAGAATGCTGTCTCTCAGCCTGTAAAAATAACATCTCTAGATGTCTGTATCCATCATAAGCTTTTGGAGCTAAAAAAACATAAATAATTTGACTTTAGGTATGCATTATATGACTTTGGTATTTGCTCAAGTCAACTTTTTGTAAAATATGGTCAATAAAAGTCTGTAGTCATGCAAATAGAGCAGAGAGAGAACATACCATAGTGCAATGGTTAGAGGCAGGTGATGGGATGAAAGCGACTGAGAGGACCTTCTTAAGAGCCTTCAGGGTTGTGAATTCTGACCTCTTATCTCCTCCATGGAGTGCCCTATACAATAACCAATATATATTGTATCTGATTGTATTTGATGCTGATGAACCTCAATGGACAGCTTGTGACATCTTCTTCGTATGGACATGCTTTTGGTTACAAGAGGATCAACCGTTGTCATGCATGAGCAACTTTCTGACAACTATGTCGGTGAAGCATCGTTGCCAGGTGGGAAATGTTAAAGACACCAGAGGAATAACATTATTGTTATATAAGGGGAATAATTATCTGATAGTAATAACAAAGAGAACAAATTGGTGTATTTTTGTTATTGTTGACGATTATTATTTAATCAAATGGAAGCTGACCTTTTTGATTGAGATTGGGCGTTTTCACCATGTGGTCCTGAATCAGATCCAGGTCTAATTTCTGCAATACGACCTCAGTCTGAACAGTCATAAAGTACGTATGTAAGTTAGACTTTAGGGTGAACCTCGGTTTTGATTGGCTGAACCGAAGCCATTGATATTGGCAGCGCTAAAAGCTGCTCGGGACTCAGAGGTGTAAGATTGCTGACACAAGCGCTTAGCGTTTGACCAATCAGAGTAGACTGGGCTTTTCAGGAGGCCTTAAAGAGACAGTCACTAAAACCAAGAGTTATCAGGAAGGATGAAGGCGTTTCTGCAGCAATGAACAGTGTGTAAACAATAAGGTGTATTTAACTTATGTCAACTTATCGAAGTAGTACCCCCAAATGAAATTATTAATGACTAAAATATGACCCCTTTAAAATATCACATTTGTTTTAACAAATTAGCTTTAGAGGTTAAAAAGTAAAAAGATCATTATTTAAGGAAGAGCCACTTGTGTGAACATATCGACAGTGTCAGCACTACTACACATCAACTAATAAATTAAACAATGAACTCCATGTTAACTTCCCTTGGCGCTGTGCTTGGCGTCTTTGTTATTGCTCCTCTGTACATTAAGTATGCACAACATAGAAAGTTCGGACTAGGACGGATCATGGCAATCGGATCAAGGCAATAAATCTGAATCGAGCATTAACGCTTACAGTGTGTAGGAAGCTTATTTCCAAAATAATGACAAGTATTGCAGATTTAGTTATATAATTCATGGAAGGTGGTAGTCTTTTATTAGACTAACTCTCATAAAAAAATCCCCAAAACAAAGTAGTAGCTGTTAATAAACTAAAGGCTATAGTGTTAAACTTTCACACAGCGAGTTAATGGCCAGTTGAAAATCGACATAGAAACTGTGCTTGTGAGTTGCGTTCATCATCAACTCAAACATTATTGGCTGGAAATAATGGAACATGTACTCTTGAGGGTCAAGATTGCTATTCACTAGCTGAATGTTAATTTTAAAGTGCTAAGGCACACGTCTAATTTAGTTTATTAAGTTGATGTAACTTTAAGCATTATCTGTGGTTCTGTGTGTTTCCGTGGAAGTCTTTCTCTGTATGTCTTTCTGTGTGTCTCAGTGTGTGTGTGTGTGTGTGTGTGTGTGTGTGTGTGTGTGTGTGTGTGTGTGTGTGTGTGTGTGTGTGTGTGTGTGTGTGTGTGTGTGTGCTTGTGAGGGAGGGTATGTGAGGATGTGTGTGTGTGCGTCTGTGAACTTCCTCATTGTGTGGGTATGATGTACAGATTGTGTGTCTTTCAGTCTATAAGCCAGTTCTCAGTGGTGGCTGTGGTGACATCATGCGCACACAGACAGGTAGCTGTCTCTCTCTCTCTTCTCTCAACCGCACGTTGTATATTCACTCAAAACACACCATGACTGTAGTCTTCTTTACATGCGGCCTATCCTACATCTTACGGAATAATCCGCCCAGGGAAAATCCAATATTGTAACATTATGTTATGTTAACGTTATATATATATAAGTTAATATATATATATATATATATGTTTATATGTAAACCCTTATATATCTAAAAGGGGGGACTTGCGCGAGGTCATCGGACTCATTGGCCTCACTCATTGGCTAATTGGCCTCCTCCAAGCCCCGCCCACTTCATTCAGGCTGATGTCTTGGTGAAGGTATATGCTCTATTGAGCACATTTTCGTCTTTGGTAAGTAAATGAGTGCTTATATATTATAAGTTATATATTCGATATTCTATAATTATAGTTCTATATTATGTACACAAACATAGAGGCCCTAAACTTACATACAAATCTGTCTGGACTATACAATTGATCTTGGCGATTATAAAATGATTGGGGATTATAAAAATGATATTAGTCGAAGGACAACGTGCAAATATTTCATCTGTGGAGTTCTGCTTAACCTTAATTCTTTAACCTTTATTAAAATATAAACATGGCCATGCTGCGGTCCAACTTGTTGACCTTAGGGCTGACTTCTTCTTCCTGTTGGGTAGAAACTTGCCCTCACCCCCCCCCCCGCCAGCTCACTTCCCACAATCGTTCACTCTCCTGGCCAACACTCATCTGCTGCCTCTTTTAACAGAACACTTTCTCAACCAATAACGGCCGATTATTTATATCTTTGACTGGGGTAGCACACACACAATACACAATGAATCACACACTGATATACTCACAGTGACATACACGAAGTGACATACACACACTCACAAATATAAAAACAGACACATACATACACACACACGGTACATGCACACATTCAGGCAAATGCAAACACAAACACACACATGAATACAAACATACATTCTTATGCACACAAAGCCATATGCAAACTAGTTATTGTTATATAAGTGTGTGGTTCAAATGTTGTTTGCTTATCTGTGTGTGTGTGTGTGTGGATGTGTGTATGCGTGTGTGTATGCATGTCCATATATATGTGTGTGTATGTGTGTGTGTGTGTGTGTGTGTGTGTATGCATGTCCATATAAATGTGTGTGTGTGTGTGTGTTTGTGTGTGTGTGTGTGTGTGTGTGTGTGTGTGTGTGTGTGTGTGTGTGTGTGTGTGTGTGTGTGTGTGTGTGTGTGTGTGTGTGTTCGTGTCAGACAGATGGGCAGATAGATTAGATCTTCTATCAGATTCTGAATGGCAGGTAGCGCTGCTCCTATTATTTAAGCTGTGGTCGCCCGCGGTAACAGGCAGACAGACGCAGAAGCTGATAGGTCGGAACCGCAGTCCCGCTCGCTCTACCTACCCTCCCCCCCGTCCCACCCTGGACCCCCACAGGAAGCCTGCGGACTCTGGCAGAGAGCGAGATTAGCACAACACACTTCCTCTTTCACACTCTGAGGTGACACACACACACGGTCTGCGACACGTTTGCGGGCACACACACACGCACACACACGCACACATGAGGAGATACACACCCTGGAAGTGCAGACTCTTACATAAGGTCAGATAAGTGTCAAAGCTCCGAGACGTAACTGTCATTATACAACATTCACCGACACAAGACGTAGGATCCTTTTGTTTGGGTGGGGTGGCGGTGGTGGTAGTGGAAGGGGTAGGGGGGAGGGGGGGGGGGGATGGTGGTGGAGGGGGGGGTGGGGGAGGGGGGGGGGGGGCAGAACCTCACCGACTGTTACAATAACAGAGGAGAGTAGAGGTGTGCTTGCAGTGCGAGAGGAGAAAGGCAGAATGATGGAGTGATGGCTGGAGAGTAGCGACAGAGCGAGGGGAAAAACAGCCTGTAACAGAGGAGCGT
>NC_044061.1:21237018-21239518 GCF_902167405.1 Gadus morhua | reverse complement strand
CGTGTGCGTGTGCGTGTGCAAGGCTGGTGTTGTGAAAGATGGGTAAATCCTACTATGTTCCCATAGGCAGCGTTTTTAGCCAGGTTGACCTGTTGCCCTACTGGATGCAGCTGACTCATCTCCAGAGACCGGCTGTGACTAACTATGCTATCCTGCTAACGCTAAACTTTTCCCGTTGAAGGTGGAGGTGATGGCATAGATGCAAGGCTAGACGCTTTAGACAATAAGACGATGCCATACATGTGTCTTATCAATGGAGGACAGGTGGGAGGACATGATGTCTCTGTGTGTGTTCGCAGTGTTCACTGGGTGTGTGCGTCTGTGTGTGTGCATGCACAAGTGTGAATACACATTTCTTGTGGTCGATCTGTCCTTCCGACTTCTTCATCTCCAAGCGGGAGGCTTCCCGGCATTATGACTCCGCCCACTTCCTGCTTTACTTCTGGTAAGTTTCCCCTTTTTCACCCCCCCCTCCCCCCCCCCCCCCCCCCCCCCCCACCACCACCAGCACCACCCAACACACAACCACCTGCTTCAAACCCCGTCCCCTTGTAGTTATGTCACCGGCAGTCTTTAGAAACCTGTCCTTATCTGCTCCTTCTCCTGCAGCACCCGTCATCCCACTCTCTTTATAACCACCAGGCTCCTCCCACTCACCTGTGCCATCACTAGGCCCCTCCCACTCACCTGGGCCATCACTAGGCCCCTCCCACTCACCTGGGCCATCACTAGGCCCCTCCCACTCACCTACATCACACCCAGGCTCCTCCAACAATCTGGATCACTACCAGTCACTACTGGTAAGAGACTTAGAACTAGGATAATTTTTGATTGGAACGTTATGATCTCGATTATACAATATGTGATCATAAATAAAATAGCTATGTTGAATCCCTAAAAGCTCATTTTATTCTTCAGAATAATTATTTTCGTTTGCAACGCAAAATGTTTTGCACTCCATAAAACGATACCTCAATAAAATTAGTATATGTGTCATATTATCTAGGAAACCTCCAAAAAAGTATCCCAGGGTCATGAATCAGCCCTGTCTTGGCAAGATATTTCCTCATCAATGCGACGTTAACAATTTCAATAGAGCACTACGCTTGCATGGGAACAAAGGAAGCGAGGGTACGATGTCCAACGATAAAATATCTCAAATTATGCAATGTTTGGATGAGTCGACCTCAAACAGAACATGAAGTTCAGAACATTGAGAACAGTGCATCTTGGATAGAACTGCTAGAATAGAACATAGAACAGAACATCTTGGATAAAAAAAGCTAGAATATAATATAGAATAGAAGACATAACATACATAACCTCTAGATCAGAACATCTAGAGCAGAGCATCTGGAATAGTATATATATAATACAACATCTATAATATAACCTCTAAGGCAGAACATCTAGGACAGAACATCTAAAAAAGTAACACAAATAACATCTAGATAAGAACATCTACAATAGAACACATAATATCTATAATATAACATCTAGAATAGAACATCACGAACAACTAGAATAGAACATATACCAAAACTATAATAAAACATCTGGAATATAACATCTATAATAGAACGACTGTAATATAAAATCGAGAATACAACATATAGAGCAGAACATTTACAATAGAATATCTAGTGTCATGAATCACACTACTTCTGGCTGAGGCTCTGTGCCGTCTCCCCCCAGAGGCTCTGCAATAACGTAAATTGTAATGTAAATAACGCAAATAAAGGACTGCTGGATCCCAGATGATATCAAGAACCACAAGAGAGTAGAACACAGAATTAAACACTGTGACATGTAAAGCTAAGATCCTTAAATGGTCTTCTGTAATCCTGCCTCTTATACATCATCCATTCATCCATCATCCATTCATCATGCATCATCCTGCAGACACTTCACCTGAATAATAGCTGATAATATTGAATTAAATGCATTCACAATCATTGGCTTGGTGCAGTCCCCTCCTCTGTGAACCTGCACTGGAGAGCTAGTGAGTAAGGATGCTACAACAAGGTTTGAGGGAGTAGCGAATGGTAAAGTTATAGGAAGGGCTGATGCTCTGAGAAAATAAGGGGGACAGGGAAATTAGGGACCTGGTTTAAGGGCTGATTACGGTTCCACGTCGACGCAACGCAAGGGTTTTTATGGACCCATTACGTCCTTGCGTCCACCGCAAGGGCCTGACGTGCGCCTCCCAAAAATTGTGAACCATGCGTCAAGGCGACGCAGCAGCAAGGGCTCTGATTGGTCCGCTCGCTAAAACCCGACGCAGAACCAAAACAGGTTCACGACTGCGTCGAAGTGCCTGCGTGGTCTTTGCGTTGCGTCGACGTGGAACCATAATCAGCCCTTAAGCTGTTATGTTGTGTCCGCGCCGAGAGGAAAGCAGGTCATCAGATGACGGGAGGAAAGTGATGCCAAGAAAAGTGGAGCAGCAGATGGAATGTTTTTAAAGAGGAACTAGAGAGCCAGGAGAACGGAGGCATGA
>NC_044061.1:21179518-21227018 GCF_902167405.1 Gadus morhua | reverse complement strand
ACACACACACACACACACACACACACACACACACACACACACACACACACACACACACACACACACACACACACACACACACACACACACACACACACACACACACACGCCCATCAACACGCCCATCAACACACTGGCTATTTGACAAATGTAATCGAGAAGAAATGTTTTGGGAAATGTTCAGCAGTTTCCTCTAAACTTGAATCTGACAATAGAGTTTGATCAAGGCTAAAGGTTTTCTCTTCTATCTAAGAGTCAGCGCATTACTGTCGTAGCATTCACATCCAATGTACTGTTCACTGCCCCGACGTAGCAAACATATCTAACTATCTAACATCTAACGGTCCAGTGTTTTAACATTAAGCTAACGTCCTGTGTTCTGATATATGGCTAACGTATCCAACTCACAGTCAGGTCTTCTAACACCCAGATAACTTTGTCCTCTGGTTTCACAGGGAAAAGGTTTGGAGCTAACAGTGGTCATGGGCCCGCTAACATAGGGGAGCAGCTAATAGCTTGTCCCCCGAGAAGCTTGCTATCAGGATCTGTTCTCCCGTTGGTCCTCAACCGTTCCCCCACAGCCTGGATGCTTTCCATCTCGGTCTTTGCCTCCTCCCTCCTTTCTTCCTCAGACCCCCTTCCCCGACCCCTTCCTCCTCTTCATCCTCCACTTCCCCGTCCTTCCCCTCCTACTCCTTCCCCCTCCTCCTCGTCCTCCTCTTCTTCATACTCTTCCTCTCCCTCCCCCTTTTCCTCCTCTTTTTCCCCTCCTCCTCCTCTTCCTCGTCTTCTTCGTCTTCTTCCCCCTCCTCCTCCCCCTCCCCCCTCCTCCCCACTCCTCCACCTCCCCTCCTCTTTCTTCTCCTCCCTCTCCTCCTCCTCCTATTCTTCCCTTTCTTCCCCCTCCTCCTCTCCCTCCTCTTCCTGCTTCTCCCCCTCCCTGTTATCCTCCTCCCCTCCTCCTCCTCCTCCCCCTCCTCCCCCCTCCTCCCCTCCTCCCCCTCCTCCCCACTCCTCCCACTACTCCACCTCCCCTCCTCTTTCTTCTCCTCCCTCTCCTCCTTCCCCCTCCTTCCCCTCCTCCTCTCCCTCCTCTTCCTGCTTCTCCCCCTCCCTGTTATCCTCCTCCCCCCCTCCTCCTCCTCCTCCTCCTCCTCCTCCTCCTCCCCACTGCTCCACCTCTCCCTCCTCTTCCTTCTCCTCCTCCGCCTCCCTGTGGTCCATCTCCTCCTTTTCATAAGCAAGCTGGAAGATGTTGTTTCAACCGTAACTCAAAGCATTCTGGAATGACTGATGACAATAAAGCCAACCTCTGCTGACAGGCTGACAGTGGTGTGTTTTGTTTGATCACTTATACAATGTCCAGATCTCATTAAAGAGTAATTCAACCAAAGACATTGGCTTCATCTATTACTACACAAAGAGCACCGAGAGCTTTGTGAATACATGCCGTTACCCTTCATTGAAGAGCATTACCCTGCATCACAATATCACAATGTATTCTGGACAGTTTCACTGTATTCAGGACACTAACACTGTATTCAGGAATCTTACACTGTATTCGAGATGTTACACTTTATTCAGGACAGTTGCACTGCATTCAGGACCCTTATGTTGTATTCAGGACAGTTACACTGTATTCAATTCAGGTACACTGTATTCAAAACTATTACACTGTTCTCAGGTACCTTCCACTGTACACTCAAGTTGAAGGACCCTTCAACTTGATTCAGGATAGTTTCATTGTGTTCAGGACACTTACACTCCATTCAGGACACACCGAAATCAGCGAAATTCTCAGAGTAATCTACTGTATTTAGGTTTTACAGTACAGTGTTGTGGAAAAACAGTGCATTGTGGGGGTCCAAATGATCGTTCAACGTGCTTGAAAACAATATTTTTAAATCATGCTTTCTACACAAAACTGAGTTAAGACTCCAATGAGTCCAACGGTACAAGCCTTATCACTTTTCTGCCAGACAGTACTAAACTGCAATCTTACATTGAAAAGTTTTACAGTGCAGTTCCACTGTATTCCGGACCATTACTAATACTAAGCACCAGCTCCCTGATGATTGGAACTAGGGCAGTGCTGGAAACCTGCCCTGGGTAAATAAAGCAGGTATGTATTACACTAGACAAATATACTGCACAGGATTACTGCCTCAGACAATACCGCGTCTGTGCTGTGACACGGAACAATTACCACCCTAATGCCATAATGAGACGGTATCAACTCCTCTGCCCGTTTACACCCCCGCACACACACACACACACACACACACACACACACACACACACACACACACACACACACACACACACACACACACACACACACACACACACACACACACACACACACACACACACACAGCCCTGTCTGCTAGTGGTGCCCCTGCTGGACACAGGCACACCTGTACCGTCAAAACACATCCCGGAGCGACAGGAATGCTGACATAAGACTAACCCACGCAGCCGATCCAGCTGGCCCCTCCCCTTTCTCTTCCCGGCTCCACGGAATCTCCAACCCTGATCCCAATTGGCTGACAGCCTGCTCTTTAATTAGAGTGTGGTATCGGGGCTATTAGTGAGCCATCCATCTCTCTGTTATGACAAGGTAATTACTGAGAAGTGCAGCTTGGCTGTGTCCCAGCGCTGTGGCTGGTTGGTCCAGCCCTGCTCCGATGCTTCTAATGACTCCATCATTCAGACACTTCAAAGGTCTCCCGGATGATCCCGGCGAGAGCGAGACCACTCACTCTCCATTGTTCCAAAGAGACTTGTCTCCACCACACTGGTCTCTCTCTCTCTCTCTCTCTCTCTCTCTCTCTCTCTGTCTCTCTCTCTGTCTCTCTCTCCCTCACCCCTCTCTACTCCCTCTCTCTCCGAGGGGCGTTTAACGATGATTTAGCGCCTTGCTCGAAAACCAAGCCTTGCAGTGAGACCGCAGAGTGAGAACAACAGATATGAGAAGCATGGAGAGGTGGGGCCTCCTCAGGACGGCCAACTGGCCCCTCAACGCCAGCAGAGTGACATGTTGTCGTAGCGACAGAATCGAGTGTGTGTGTGTGTGTGTGTGTGTGTGTGTGTGTGCGTGTGTGCGCGTGCGCGCGTGTGTGTCTATTTGTCTATTTGGTTTGGTCTGGTGACATTTCAGCTCAATGTGCTTAGGCACGATAACCAGACCTGGTTCAAGCCTCACACACGTGCCACGGTTTCTGCTGCAGGGAGGTCGTGGTTGTGCTGGCTGTGACCTTTCACCCCCTGGTTTTTGGCCACCTGTCATTTGGAAACTCTTCCAATGTTTTCATCCATGATGAGGAATGCCTCCATTCGCTCATGTTCCTCTTGTGGCTTTCAGGCCTGCTTAAAATTTGATTTAACACCGGGAATTTTCAATAGCAAACCGCGTTCCCCACACTTCCCCACATCATTACTGCAAGCTGCACAACCAGAGTGCATGATGGGTAAAGACAGGTATCTCCCGGGTACATCTCCATCTGGCGGCTGTCCAGCAGAACCAGTAGGATGGGTAGGTGCCAGAAGTTACTATCATGGCTCTATATGTATTTAATAATTAGATAATAATACATGTTATATATATATTGTGCTTTTCTAAATACCCCAACACTATTAGGACTCAGGTTCTGGCCCTGAGTGAATGAGTATATATATACCCTGAGTATACTGTAGCCTTCGGCTTAAGAACTCTTCCTCACACTGGCAAAGTCTGACTTGGGAACTCTAGATGCTACATACAGCGTGATATCATCAGAGACACAGACATACAACAGTGTTTGCGCTGCATGTGCTGACAGTAACCGCCAGGCAGCTCTGGGCGGTGAATCAAGCACTCTGTCCCGATCTGATCTCAGGGGGAGGGGAGGGGAGGGGTCGGCTGACCTCAGCAGGAACCACTATCTCCCTGCTAGCTCCGCGGCTAATCCCCCTGCATCCACCGAGAGGACAATGATTCACGCTGATAGCCATGCTAATTCTTCAAGCTAGTTATCGCTGCCCGCTAATGGCGCATACCGTTCACCACAAGGAGGATTGATGTAGAGCTATTATCGCCAGGGCGCTACATCCCATGCATCGGGCCGCATGCAGAGGCAGATTATGGCACAGAGTTTATGATAACAGATGATGCAGGAGTTGGGAAATATGCACTCAGTCAGAGTTGGCGCATCGCTGCTGTGAATTTCCAGAGAGGAGAATCTCCACACTGGGATGAAGGGAGGGACTAGAGAGAGAGAGAGACTGGAGGGAGAGACTGTAGGGAGAGAGACTGGAGAGAGAGACTGGAGAGAGAGATTGGAGGGAGAGACTGGAGAGAGAGAGACTGGAGGGAGAGAGACTGGAGAGAGAGAGACTGGAGGGAGAGAGACTGGAGGGAGAGACTGGAGAGAGAGAGACTGGAGGGAGAGAGACTGGAGAGAGAGACTGGAGAGAGAGAGACTGGAGGGAGAGACTGGAGAGAGAGAGACTGGAGGGAGAGACTGGAGGGAGAGAAACTTGAGAGAGAGATTGGAGGGAGAGACTGGAGGGAGAGACTGGAGAGAAAGAGACTGGAGGGAGAGAGACTGGAGAGAGAGAGACTGGAGAGAGAGACTGGAGAGAGACTGGAGGAGAGACTGGAAGGAGAGAGAGACTGGAGAGAGACTGGAGGGAGAGACTGGAGAGAGAGGGACTGGAGAGAGACTGGAGAGAAAGAGACTGGAGGGAGCGACTGGAGAGAGACTGGAGGAGAGACTGGAAGGAGAGAGAAAGAGAGTGGAGAGAGAGAGTGGAGAGAGAGAGAGACTGTATTGCCTCGTGCCCACTGCATCTGTCCGTTGACTGATCCCCGTTGACTTTGAATGGGGACAGAAGTGCAATGCATTGTGGATCCGTGCGCTCCGTCAAAAAGTGAAAAATGTTCAACTTTTTCGGCAGCGACGGATCCGTCATCCAATCAGATCAAGTATGCAAATGTAAGCCCTGTGAGACTACTCGGGCTCTGACGACCCCCGGAAGCTCCCCCGTCCGTCAGCCACGCCTTCCGACGTCCTTTGACGGACGGTGCAGTGGGCACAAGGCGTAAGGAGAGAGAGACTGGAGAGAGACTTGAGAGAGATACTGGAGGGAGAGACTGGAGGGAGAAACTTGAGAGAGGGCGACTTGAGGGAGAGGCTTGAGGGAGAGACTAGAGGAGAGACTGGGGGGAGAGACGGGAGGAGAGAATGGATGGAGAAACTGGAGGGAGGGAGAGACTGGAGAGAGGATTCGACTGACCTCCAAACAGCGTCCAGGCTGCGCTGGGTTCTCTACAGCACCAAGGGGATCTTGTTTGGTGGAGGGTTTCTAGTGGTGAATCAGCAGAACTTTGTTCTCACAACAGGAAGTGGGTTTCTCTAACTTCCTCTTTCAGATCAGTCAGTGGCATGACACATGATGGACAGAGCCTCCCCTTAATCGGGACGAAGAAGTGAAAGAAAAGTCAAACAGGCAGGGGAGAAAGGAGAGAGAGGGAAAGAGAGAGGTATAAGGAGAGAGAGAGAGAGAGAGAGAGAGAGAGAGAGAGAGAGAGAGAGAGAGAGAGAGAGAGAGAGAGAGAGAGAGAGAGAATTTAGCCAGACAGGCACAATAACTTGAGATCTGCAAAATCCTCTTAGAAACCATGTGCTGCTGGTCAACCACACACACACACACACACACACACACACACACACACACACACACACACACACACACACACACACACACACACACACACACACACACACACACACACATACAATCTAACACACACTCAAGGGCATGTGCTAGTGAGTCTGTAAATTTGCATTCCCATGAGAGTGCGCGTGTTATTCCTCAGATCAGGAGTATTGGCTCAGGGCATAAAAGTGGAGGAAATGTCCTACAGGGTTAAAGTCCCCCTCTCCCTGAAGGACAATACAACTCAGGTTCAACAACTTCCAGTTCGCTCACTTGAAGAGATAACAAAACATGGGTCACAGTATTCCTCAAGACATCTTCGACTTTATGTTGACCTCCTCCAATTCGGCTCCAAAGGTGAAGAGTAGTCACACTCTCACTTTCTCTGTCTGGCTCTCTTGTTGTCCCTCTGTCTTTCTCTTTGCTCTGTCTGTCCCCTTCTTTCTCATTTGTTTTTGAGGACTGATTCACTCAACATTACATGACTCAATATGACATGTTGAGTGAATTCTAATGAATTCAGGCTGAATCCTAATGAAATCCTATATTCCATGTTTACCGGCTCTTTACAGGCTTCACCCTGGCTGTTTTGAGACGTTTCCTTGTTGTGTTTGCTCAGACCAGCTGGTCTTTGAGTTGTATATTCTTTTGTTAAACATGTAGACCAACAATGGCCCTCAACAGTCAAACAGTCCAGCTAAAACCCATAACATCTGCTAATACGGCTAATACTGCTACTAGTCCTAATACTGCAACTTCTGTTAATACTAGTAATACTGCTACTGCTGCTACTACTCCAAAAACAATTGACTATTTTCCGTATAATTATTGTCATGATTATTTAGATAATTGTTATAATAACATTAATAATTATAACAATAGTATTATGAATAATAATAGTATCATCAATATTGTTATTGATATGATTAGTATTATTAATATTTTTGTTATCATTAGTAGTAATAGTATTGTTATTGTTATTGAGCCCCTACATCAGCATTGACTACAGATATGTCAGGATGTTTGAAGCTATGAAATGTTACACATTGTGACTTTAAAGGTATCTGTTCTGTTTGTGTGTACAATGCAGATAGTGCAATAATAAATAGATGATTGACATTCTGCAGTAGGCCTATCTCTCTCTAGTTTGTAAACCTGCTGGGGCAAGGGGTTCCAGCTTTTTCCCTAAGGGGCAAAGGTCAATGATTAAAGGCATGATACTGTGTGATGACCTCGGTGGGTGTGAATAATTCCATTCTTTAACAGATTTCCGCAGATTTCTGTACGTTCTCCTATATGTTACTCCTAAAAATGAACAAGGAACAGCTTCCCAGTAATCTGGGCTGCCGTTCTAAGCTGCATGGAAAGCCTATATTAGCATGTGATTGCTAACAGAGCCACAGTGGCCTGTTTGTGTTTGAGGCCGCTGGCGTGACTGCTGCCGCATGCTGAGCCGTCGGATTGGTGTAAAAACACACACTTCTACGAAGCCCACCTTAATCCTGACTCTGAAGAACAGTGGTGGGGTCGTCTGGGGGTCAACTGCTTTAGGAACGGTACAATGATTTGTTTAGATCCTCAAAAATCGGAGTTGATCCCAATCCCAGCATGCTCCTGCGTCAGAGGTTAGGTGAAGGTCACCCAGAGGTCACAGCAGTGGGCCGCTAAAGGAATGGCATAACAAAAGCCTGGAATAGAATACAACGTAATAAAATAGAACAGAATAGAATAGAACAGAACAGAATAGAACTTAATATAATATAACATACTAGAACAGAATAGAATAGAACAGAATAGAACATAATATAATCTAACATATTAGAATAGAATAGAATAAACAGTGTAGAATAGAATAGAACAGAAAATAATCTTTAGGTTTATATTTACGTTTAGGGCATTTAGCAGATGCTTTCATCCAAAGCGATTTACAGTAAGTAAATATGTCCAAAGAAATAGCAACAATTTATTGCTGTCTGTACAGTGGATGGTGTACAAGGATGGTCATAGAAACAAGTGCCAAGCACTAACAATTGCGAGGTGGACCCATTCTCCGTACACAACAAAGATGGAGGAGGATAAGATGCTACACAATGCTAAGTACTATTCTTAAGTGCTAGGACATACAACACGCAATAGGTGCGTAAGATGGGTGTTTTAGGAGGGTAAGGGAGAAGGGGTGCTGGGGGGGGGGGGGGGGGTAAGGGCGGGGGCTATGCAGAGTCCAGTTGAACTCTGAACCAGTGGGTCTTGACTCTTTTGCGGAAGCTGCTGAGCGACTCTGCAGTCCTGACATCGGCAGCGAGCTTGTACCACCATCACGGTGGCAAAACAGAGAAGAGTTGGGACTTGGTGGTGCGATCCTTGTTTGCTCTTTGAATAGAACAGAATAGAAACAGCAGATTAGGAAAGATAATAGAACAGAACAGATTGGAAGAAAACAAAAGAATAGCACAGAATATAACTATGTGTAATTTAATACAATATAATATAACTGAATGAAACAGATTAGAAGAGAACTGATGTCATATAATTTAATATAATATAATAGAAACTAATAGAAGACAAAGCAAAAACTGTCAGATTATATTAAATAGTAAAGTAATATTTAACAAGGGTGGTTTATTTGCAACCGATTGTAATTGTCATTCTAATATTTCAAATGACTATTAATGAGCAGACAGACAAACATCACACAAAGCCTTTAATAGGGACCGTCTGCCGTGTCCAATTTTAGGATGGTAGGTAAGGTTTAGTTGAGGCATTTCACCACAACAGTTTCGCCAGACATTTAAAGGGATTGTAAACCTTCTGTGGTCAAGGCTCAATGTCGGCTGGGCTCAATGTTGTTGCCTTGATATTTGCTTTTAATTGTTTGGGTAAAGTGTGTATTTTCTGGGAAAATACTAAAGATATGGTGCTCTTCGATTTCAACTTTAGTGTCTATTTTTTATTGTTATCTCTAACATCTATGAATAATTTTCCTGCAGCAGGGTGAATTCCATGTACATTGGCAAATACAGATCTGAATCAGAATCTAGTACAAGGTTTGACTTTGATTACATGTTGACCAATGTTGCAGTAAAATCGTCCAGTTATACTGGTTACAGACAGAGTGCTTGTCAGGCCCTGTGGTTCTGCAGGTAATGAGAAGCTCTTTACCTGCAGCTCATCTCTGCACGGATCAGAACCACGACTATTACTACTTAAACTAACAGTCTAAGATTCAGTGCCAACACACAAACACAAACGCTTAATACAGAGGTACACTCAGAAACACAGACAAACAAGAAAGCTGGCACACACACAAAGAACACACATAGAATACATGCCCACAGACACAAACACACACACACACACACACACACACACACACACACACACACACACACACACACACAGACACACACACACACACACACACAAACTTATCCGCACACAACACAAGTGCAAGCTTGAACACTTTCAAACACACGTAGAATACATAATGCATGTGCACAAACAAACACACATACACGCACAAGAATACACAAATGCGTCCATGGCAACATTCCTTGGTATAAATACACACAAATCTTATCACCCACACAATCCAACACTTTGAATCATAGACACACTTTGTCTCTCTTTCGCTCTCTCTGACACACAAACACACACACACACACACACACACACACACACACACACACACACACACACACACACACACACACACACACACACACACACACACACACACAAACACACACCTACACACCCACACTATTTCTCATTCTTGGCTCATCCTGAGAGCTGGGGAAATGAGCTACAGGGAGTCTCAGTGTGCTATAGTTGATTAGTTATGACTTGATCTGCACTCAACATCTTCTCCTGGTTAATATTTCACACTCTGGCCCGGCTCTGTCTCTCTGACGACATCTACATGTCAGAAGCTGTAACTCACACACTCCCTCGCTGAAACTCTCTCATCGAAGTCATAGCCGCCAAAAGTCCCAGGAATAGGTCTACCGTGTGCAGAGACCGCCCTCCTCTGGTGAGGGAAGAGAACTGATCTTTACGAGTCTGCACACTGAGCTCTTCGAACTCCGTAAACTATCTCGCAGACTTTCGTTTCAGCTGAATTTCACCGTTTAGAACGATGTAGAGCAACGAATTCAATGCAAGAATAGCCTTTTGGGTTCCTTCAGCTAATAATATTATTATACTTGGAGGCCTGATAGTTATTATGCTATTTTTTTCGTTTATTTGTTGTTTTTGACTAGTTTAGTCAGCTGACTGTTTTCTGACTGTGTCCTCAGTCGGGGGCAATGAGATAAAACTTCCGATCATGTTTTGACAGTACAAGCTATGTGACTTTGCGCCCCCCACAGACGAATTGGTGCTAGCACTAGTTGTAATGGACACTGTGACGTCAACGCCTCAGGACACGCACAACTTGTCAAGGGAGATGTCCTCTATGTGCACGACAAGTTTCCAGTTTCTGACACCTTTTGAAGCGGACTTGTTATTCAAAGAATACCAATCGCTTATTAAAATAATAAAATGTTGGCATTTCAATTTTGAATCAGGCAATCAGCAGACAGCAGGTTTATCAAAGGGTGTGCAATTTGCACCTGTGGTTTTGAGAAGAAGGCACTTTCCCAGTGTCTCAGTGACACAGAAAAACATAATTTTTGGATTGTGCTCTATTCTAAAAAAAAATGCACCCTGGCTGTGTGTTTTCTATCGTTCACTGAATGGTCCCCTGTAGCTCAACTGGTTGCCTTGCATTAACGCTGCCAAGGTCAGTGGTGCAAATCCAACTCTCTTAATAGCATTAAATAGAATCAATGGATATCATCTAAAATGTTCACACACATGCTTTTAAGAAAGTTATTAGTTTTGGATTTTTTTTTTTGGATCATATTCTTTGATTAAAAGACGTCCGAGAATTGACCATCACCATGGCAGTAATGCTTAATTAATGCTATGCTCCACCAGCTGAGCTAGACGTGACAAAACACTGAAGACGCATTCATAATGTTATTTTTTGAAGAATATGATCACAAAAATGTATGAAAAAATTAAAAGGGATCAAAAAATGAATCAACACATTTACACTAAATAGCATGTTTACCTGATCAAGGTAAATCAAGGTGGACTAGATGTGGCCGTTTGACCACCCCTGATCTCAGCCAATGAGGCTCAGAGGGCGTGGCCTCCAATTCACACCAGCCCCCACGGTGTTGTGTCTAGAGGTCCTGGAGACTGACACAGACATGGTCCATTGGCTTCTCTGCGGCGCTAGTAATCTCCTCAGCCCACTTCCAGTCGCCCCCTTTCCACCAGACAGACAGAAGCTCCGGGGAGCTTGAAACCGTATACTTTAGCATTCATCGATTACATTTCCCGGATACATGTCAGGCTGTGAATCAATGGGCCTGGCAGTGAACACTATCTGGTGGAAGGAGATAGACAGCAGATCCAGACATTGTTAATGCAAACTAGATTGAAGTGGCACCACCATCAGTGATGCAGAAGTTGTTTATGAGCCCTTCTCAAGGTAGATATCACAGTGGTTCCACACATAATTCAATAAGGGCCGCCCTCCTAAACTGCCCTGTCACTGAGCAACTGACGTTGCCAATTAGTGACATGTCAAAAATAGATGAGAATACGGCATACAACATAAACATTATGCTCAATCTGGGGGGTACAAAACTAAATTTGATGACCTTCCACTTAGGTATAATTGCATCTCTATGTTGAGGAAGGGAGAGGTCTTACATAATGCATGCGTTGTATTATATTAGATTATGTTGTTCTTTAGACTGTTTTATCCAAAGAAATGCATTTATAATAGAGCTACGATCACCTGTAATCCACTTACAGTGCATTACTGTCATATTAAGCCTTTGAAAAGAAGGTGTTGCATCAATGAACAAAACTGCTTATGAAAAGATCATCTTGAAACAACATTACCCTACGTCGATACAATTTCATTATTGTCCCTTTTATTCCTGACTCAGCTCTTCTCAGTGTTGTGTGTTGTTCTGCCTTGCATGGTCTGTCTGTCTGTCTGTCTGTCTGTCTGTCTGTCTGTCTGTCTGTCTGTCTGTCTGTCTGTCTGTCTGTCTGTCTGTCTGTCTGTCTGTCTGTCTGTCTGTCTGTATGTCTGTCTGTCTACATGTCTATTATTGCTGCATATCATATCTACTGTTCCATAACACACTAGTCCTAATACACCTATATCATAACACACAATAATATACCTACTATATCATAACACACTAGTCATAATACACCTACTATATCATAACACACAATACATAATACGAGTACTACATCATAACACACAAGTCATAATACACCTACTGTATCATTACACACTAGTCATAATACACCTGTACCATAACACACTAGTCATCATACTATACCATAACACACTAGTCATAAAACACACACACACACACACCTACACACTGCGCACACAGTAACACACAAAAAACACACGCAGACTGTGCATACAGTGAACCCAACAACATAACCAGAATACAAGGCATCAGAAATTATTAAAGTTACATAGATTGAAGAACTGTTAATAGGATGTAATCCTATGTTGGTCTTGCTCAATTTTAACAATGGTATGCAAATGACTTGAAATTGCTTCCAACCATCATTTCATAGTTACTATAGCAACCAATCCAGTCTCTTCAGGGACTATTATCCTTAGCACTTACCTCAGACATCACCATTTTTGATGAGGAAGGGGAGGGGGGGGTTAAGAGATCCAGCTTCTTAGCAGCGAAAGACAGATTTAGATCCAGGCGATGCAATCATCCGTGCAAAATGAATTACTAGAGAGAATAAAACTAAATTGTAATTATTAAGCACATTTTTGTAAGGATCCCAATTGGGCCGCTTCAATCACGACACTTCTAACCAGCAGACACAAACCAAGCACACACACATACACACACACACACACACACACACACACACACAGAACACAGAACACTGATTTTTTACTTATTATATAAGTAAAACACTGATTTTTTACTTATTATATAAGGCACACACACACGTGTGTGTGCCTTATATAATAAGTAAAAAATCAGTTTTCTTCAAACTGTGTATAAGAGGAGAAATTCAGACGTGTGTTTACCAGTATATCCATCACATCCTCCTCTTGTCCTATTCAGATTCACATATACACACATTGACTGTATTTGGAGGATAAGGGAGTAACAGAATGAGATTAAAGCTTATCGGGCTGAACCGTGCATTAAAGTCCTGTATCATATACATAATGACCGCAGAAACTAAAGCACAGCATGCTCTAGAAACAAGTAGCAATGTACATCATCAAATGGATGATATCATCCCAGGTCGATCCCCATCTACAGAAAAAGAGCACTTTGAATGTGACCCAAAAGACCACTAATATTACCCTAGCCTTACCCCTAATGCTATGCAAGTTAATGTACAATAAAGAGATGAGACATTTGGATAATTATGAAATATGTTTATTTGAACTATTCCAGTGCTAATGTCAAGTTATTGGTGCACGCTGCAAGTTGAATGCAAGCTGCTGTGTGCATAAGTGGTAGATCATTTAAAAAAAAGACCAACTAAATGAAGGTGAGATATCAATTTTGGATCTTATTCCGGTAATTGTACACCAATTATTGCCCGTTGAACTCTCATTTCATCAATCAATATATAACGCAGACACAGCCTCACCGTGCTCTGACTGAATAAATGCTGAAGCGTGACATCGACATGAAATCGGAACCAGGCAGCCCGTCATCACAGCACCTAAGAGAGGAGGATGTAGATCTCCAGCAGACCTCCCCTACTAACGCCCCCTCCCCCACGCACGGCTCCTCCTGCACCTGATTGATTGATTGGATGCGTGGACAATCTGGCAGCGTGAAATATCATTTGTCCCCTGGGTAAGTGGAAGGAGAGGAGAACTGCAATGATTTCCATGAACACAGCTGTTGCCTGCACCCTGCAATTAACGGAGGCGCAAAGGCTCTCCTCTCCAGATGAATGGCCGTCGAACAAAGAGCCAGCACTCCTCCAGCCGACCTGGCAGCCCTCGGGGGAAATGAAGCCAACTGTAGGGGATGGACCTCGCTTCTTGTTTGCACTGGGTGCATCCATAATCCCTCAATCCAGCCGTCCATCCATCCAAAGAAAGATGAGTGATGGTGCTACAATAATCTGACCAGTGGTGCCCACCACCACCCCCCCCCTCCCAAACACCACCACCACTCCCATCCCCCCTATCACACACACACACAGACACACACACACACACACACACACACACACACACATAAACCTGCACATGCATTGATGCAATCACACAACCCCACAAGCACGCTTGCACGCATGTACACACAAACTTACGCCAACATACACACACACAAATACAAAATATAAATATTCCGTCCACGCTCAGATATTATTCATGCTGGGAGAGGATAACAGCAGTGTGTACTGTATCATTCAGGGACCAAAGCACACGTTGACAGAAGATGTTCTAACACTGACGTGCACATCACACAACCTATGGCTCCCTGGGTGGAAAAACTAGATTACTAGTACAATCATTTAGCTGACTGTAAATTTATTTTATTATCGTTCCCTTTTCCCAATCTAGTGTTTGTGTTCACCCTTTCTGCTGCTTGCACTGAATCAATACTGAGCTGTTCCATCGCATTTCCCATCTGAAATGCGATGTTCAACTGTATATTGATAGTTTATGAAATATAAATGTGGCAACAACTTACAGTCAGAGTCATTGTGACAAATGCATTGCATATTAAAATGAATATTGACGCCATTAAGGATGGTTTTCTTGACTGGGGTTACTGCCGGTGTCATGTAGGAGGGCTTATTAATAATTCAGCTGTCCACATTGATTTGTCCTTCAGTTTCACTGCAGTGGACGTGAAGACCTCCCTCATCTATGGGCAGTGTTCATCGGCTGCGTGCGTTCATCTTCTCGCAAGACCTGGTCAATACGAAAATACAACATTTTATGATTACAATCCATTATTTCAGGAGCACCGTTGCAATACAGTTATTTGTTTACTTAAAATGTTTAAAAGCATATATTGTGAGTGACATATATGTGCATTCCCATGTGACTCTTGAAATAATATCACTTTTATTGCAGCAATAATACATTCTTCCTCATCGTCAGACCTTAAGGTTAACCACAGGTACCCTGAGGGTTGGAGGTGAACACAACATGTAGCCAGACAGCAGTGATGGGGTTTATCCTACATGATAGCATTCCTCCACTACCTTCAAACAGCACGGTCACCTTGGCCCGGTCCTGGGTGTGTATGGAAGCCAGGGAGAGACGGAGAGAGAGTCTATGTGTGTGCCCATGAATCATTCCATGTGTGTGTGTGGGGAAGAGTGACGTAAGGAAAGGAGGGAGGAAAGAGGACCTTGAATCGGAATTGTTGTGATTTCAAGTGGGGAGGGAACAATTCTGGAGAGAAAGGGCGTAGCCAGGAACACATGTGACAGCTGATTGATATTTAGGGGCAGTGTTGGTAATGTAAGAGGTCTCTTGATCAGTGATGGTCTGAACAGTGGGGGGGAGGGTGGGAACTATTTGTGAGAAACTATTTCTGATTGTGTTTGCTACAATGGTAAACAGAAAGAATAGAGACTACTCATAGTGAAGTTGGGTTGAACTTTTGATCAAATTCCACCATTGTGCTATTTCTGTATCAAATAATATGAACCGCTTACAAGTAAAGTACAGATTTTATTATTAGCTGATGGAACATTTAGACAAGCTCACATTGAATCTGACACTCTCACACACACACACACACACACACACACACACACACACACACACACACACACACACACACACACACACACACACACACACACACACACACACACACACACACTCCCCATCCTTAAACGTTGCTGTATTTCTCTCTCTGGTCCTCGCTCAAATCTCTCTATTCCTCAAAGCACGATTCATTTTGGGTTACACATTTTGTGCTGTCTGTGTTTAGAGTCCAGGGTCTATATTAGTTTCAACTCAACAGCTGCAGTTTGAGTCACAGCTTTTTGAAAAAGTCCCTTTTCCAACACAGACACGCATATAACATCCCAAAAGATAATAATAATAACCATCTTGCTGGCTCGAATGCATGCCTCCAAAATATAATCTGTTTACAGTTAATTATCATGGAATGCAAATAGTACAGTTTATGTAATTACACATTACATAAGAGCTTCCATTCAAACCTTCATGTACCTTGATTGTAGCCTATGATTCGCTTCACAATGAATACTGTCATGGATCTATATATTCTGGGTTTGTGGTTTTAATAGAACAAATTATCATTGAAGTCTACCATAACAGATTAACTATGGTAAATGATTGACAGAATCAACAGTCAACCAAATGCCAACCTCACCTAAGGGAGGGGCTCTCAACGGGTTTTAAAGGCCCATTTCGGTTGTTGTCCTTAACAATCGCTTGTGTGTGTGTGTTTGTTTGTGTGTGTGTGTGTTTGTGTGTGTTTGTGTGTGTGTGCATGTGTGTTTGTGTGTGCGTGTGGACACTTGTATGTTTGTGTGTGTGTGTGTGTGTGTGTGTGTGTGTGTGTGTGTGTGTGTGTGTGTGTGTGTGTGTGTGTGTGTGTGTGTGTGTGTGTGTCTGTGTGTGTTTGTGTGCTCCCATGCATGTGTGTGTGTTTATCGAAACCATCTAAATGATATATGGTAAAAAAAAAACTACCCTTGATAGTAATACCCTTTACCCTCAGATAATTGACTGTTCACATCCCAGACCTCTCCCTCCTTCTCACTTTATGTCTAAACACACACACACACACACACACACACACACACACACACACACACACACACACACACACACACACACACACACACACACACACACACACACACACGCATTTAGCCTCGCAACAACATTGCCACAATCAAGTCCACCAATGCTATTCTATGTAAGAAAAAAATAATATCACATGTCACACATATTGCATTACATGTATGTAGGCTAATCAGTGCAATGCCACGTATGCTCAGCATCCTGTCACCGACTCGCCTTGGGTACCAGCAGGCCATATCCTGGTAGCCAGCAGAGGCTAACATCCACCGACTCATCCCCGCCCCGCCCACCACTCTTCCTCTTCCACACATTCTCCCAGACTGGAACATACTGTCGTGTGTTGAACCTTCGGTGTGCTCTGAATTTCGCTCACATTGTCAAATAACGGTAAGTCAAACTATAACATATTTTTGTCATTCGTTATATCATGTCTCTCGATCATTTTATGCGTATTGTCGGCTTCGGCGAAGCCGTAGATAATCTCCATCATCGGGTGATATGAGGCTCATTTATACGCAATTCATCGGCGTTAAAAGGGACACTGTCGAAACTGTTGCTGTATACACGATGGGAAATCACCTGATCTTTGTGATTCATTTGACACATGAGAGTGGGTTGTGTATACCCTGTCGCTAAAACGAGCCTGGACCATTAGCCCGTACAAGTAAGAGTGCGAATGTGTTTTGAATCCACATTTCGACCTTGACAACCCATCTCCAGTGAAGCAGAGCAACCGAAAGGGATTTATTAATTGATTGTCATAAGCTAAAATGTCAGTGCATTCGTTTTTCTTGGTGAAATCAAAGCTCAGATAGTCGGGTTATCCTTGACAGGCCCACGGTAGGCCTTTCGGTGCTGGCTGCCACCTTGCTCCGTAATCGGGAATATAGTCGGTTATAGTTGACAGGTTATAAATCCATCCCGAAAAGCCCACAGCATAAGAAGCCATGTAATGCGTAAACCTATTTTTCATCCTATTTTTTTTCCAACTGATACATTGGCAATTTTTATTTAGGTTTAAGAGCTGATTTAGCTTACAGTACCCTAAATAATTGATCGGAACTGATCAGTCCCAATTAAAAAAAAAAGAGGCATTATTACGAAAAAGGCCTAGGCCTACTAAATGGCAAAAGAACAAACACCGCAATAGCCCCAATGAATTTCATTTAGTCCTATGCAAATGTGATCTGACGCCATTTCGATGACTTCATATTATTTTACTGCTAGGTTACTTTTTTATGTAGGCTATGTTTCTTTATTAGTATGATTATATAATGCTCACAATCCCGTCATGTTAACTATCTCAGAAAAATAACTATGACTAACTTTCTTGGCAAAACTATATCAGAGTCCACCTGAATTCAGTCATCCCTTGCAGCAATACATTTGGTGGCCCTAAGAGCCTGAAACTAAAACTTTAATACTCACAAGTGTATGATGCATATACTTTTGAGAGGGCCATGCAAGTTAAAGTTAACATATTTTAAACAAAGTAATTTCTGAATGGTTAAAACACCCTTAGCTCCACACAGGCTTGTTTTCATCAGGGCCCATGATGCTACAGGGCATGTGTCTCTTTGCGCTGAGCTCAGCAATATTGGATGGGCTGGGGCGTGGATAGATGCAGTGCTAAGGAATCATTTTGTACTCGCTTTGCTTCCGCTCTGGTCTTTGCATTCTTAAAGTAAAGCGATGGTATTACTATTGTCGTGCTCTCCTTCATCGTTCTTGTACACACGTTTTGTGCTGACCATGCTACTGGCCATAGGATTTTCATTTGTGATGGGGAAGATGGAATGGACCCAGCCAAAATGGGATCCAATCAATCAAATATTGTTGTAAATGTACGGAACATTCTACAAACAAACACAGCAAATGAGGGCATTTCGGTAACACTGGAAACAAACATCGACCGATCATTGGTAAATGATAGAGCCGGCCCCTTGGCTACGCCCCAGGTACTCAGCAACACCTAATAAAGAGACAGCAAGATGAATCACCCAGCCTCATCCTAATTCACCATGCACGCATCCTACTGCCACAGCTGTCACAAAACGACAGTCTGCTGTGAAGGTGATTCCAGTCGACTTGACCAATCAGGGTAACCAATTAGTCGGGTCTCATTGTTTTGCTTGGAGAATTAATCCCTGGTGTTTATTTACGAACTGCTCTCAGCTCAGCTTGTTGTAGCTCCTCCCAGCCAATAAAAAGGACAGATGATTCTCTGCATGGTTGGACTTTTAGGAGGGGGCGTGATTGAACCATGAACCACTGAACCGTGTCACCATTGCTTTGATTTCAGATCTACTGTTTGATGCACATGCTGTACCGGGCGTAATGTCTGTCACTGGTGTTTGTGTTTGGTTATTGACTGTATCAGTTGTCACAGCTCTATGCAGTGATGAAACCTTTCTTCGGCAGATCACTGACAAGCTTAAGGATGACGACTTAATTGGTAAGAGTAGAATGGTACAGCGTTAATTAGCTGGCGTTACCTAGCATCCCTTGTAGCATTGCCTTGAGAGAAGGACAAAATGCACGCTTCAACAGCATCCAATAGATCACCTTCATGGCTCCATGCAATATCCTCATTTGTTCTAGATAATTATCAAATATGTCCATAACGGGTCAATCGTTGATTGTGTGCCAAGTGAAAATAATTGCATTCGGTGATATATTCTACGGTTTGATACATTATAACTGCTAATGCTGAGTAGACCACTCATCAAGAACACAGTTAGTGATTCTTACCACTGTTAAATGGCCATTTTGGGCCTCTTATAACCAGATTAAATGTTTCTCCTTAATGCTCAATGTGTTAAGGGAAATTAAATCAACAACGAAAGAACATACATTCCCATGACATTTATTCAAACATACAAATCTGGTTATTCAAATCATTCTTATTGAGCAACCATTGGTATCCAATTTAGCATGCGGCCAGAGTCTTTTGGTCTGCTTTAGATATGAAGATGAACATTATTGCAGTCATCAGTTATACATCTGATTCAGTGTAGCAAACTATCTAAATACATGCTTGGAAGTTTACCGAACTTCTGAATTATTAACGACTATTTTGCTCTAGCGGCAGATTTTATTTTCCAGGAGTATAATTAATTGAATCATTTCTGCCTGACCTTCTCATGGCCTTTCCCCCATCACACTTGACGCTATTTCCTACGTTTTCGTCAAAATGGAAATGTCAACCTGCCATAGGCGTTATTCCTTCACACTGTTTGCCAGCTGTTCTCAGCCAGGGTGAGCAGGATCAAGTAGAGAGTCATGTATGCAGCCCCTCTGAAAAACATTTGTAGGATAGGTCTGCTTTCACACACACACACACACACGCACGCACGCACGCACGCACACACACACACACACACACACACACACACACACACACACACACACACACACACACACACACACACACACACACACACACACACACACACACACACACACACACACACACACACACGCACACCACAAACCCGCAACAGTGTGATTGCATTTGGTGGACACACACATTATGCATGCATGCAGCAGAAGCATATTTACAAATAGGGCTGCTTGATTATGGGATAAATGATAATCACGATTCTTTTGGTCAATATTGAAATCAAAATTATCGATTATTCAAACGAATATTTTTGAGTTTTAAAACATGTTGTATTTATTCAGCATGTCTCTCCCAAAGATTTTTTTGCAACTGAGAACTTAGAACTTTCGCCTTAAAAAAATACACAAAATGGTCAAGAAGAAAGTGTATCCAGCTGTTCTGCCCTTTCTATAATACATATTAAAAAAAATAATAATAATGAAAAGAAAAATTGATTATGTTAATTGTGTGATCATTTGACGCTAAAATCGAAATCGCGAACAAAATTCTATTAATCGGCCAGCCCTATTTACACATGCAGCATAATTGCCAACATGCAATCCCATGTGTACGCAATCATGCACACACATAAACACAAACACACACATCCACAAAGTGTGTTGAGCCCATAAAAAGGCCACTGTCCTCTGAGCCGGCATTCAAAGCGGTGGCTGCAAACGGCAGTAGACCGCCCACACCGGCTCCCTTTCCTCTCGTGCTTTCTCCTTGATACGGCAAACTCCTACTCACCATCAGCCGACACGTACACAAGCGTCATAAAGAGAGCATTGCTGTTCTCGTACAAATCTGGAGAAAGAAAAACCCACACAGGATTACAGCACTGCTTCCCAACGTGCGTGCTCTGCTGTTATTCACATAAATGGATCATTAAAGCAAATGGAGAAATGATGAGAGTACAGGCGTGATACATCTGCGATTCAGTTTAGAGACTAGTCAAGCACTGACCATGGACTTGGGAGTGCGATCATTTTAAGCCATCTAATGTCTGCACTGTGTGCTACAATGTTGCAGTAGAAATGCAAGGTGCAGTTGTATTAGGATCATGCTCATCAAGCAATTCTTTGTTTTACACATTCTGTGTACACAGAGAGTGTAAATGGCTTTATTTATTGAGATTATTTCACCATCCATTCTCCTTCATAACACTAGAGGGAAGGATATTAACTGCAGGATAGCTAATTGCTTGAGATGTGATTACAACTAGAGACACGACAGCCCTCTGCTTGCCAGTGTCCTGGTTTAAGGCTTAGAATATTTTCTAAACACGTTTAATTATCATATTAATTACTTAGTTTGTCGAAAATTCTTCAAAATGTGCTGGCTAATTCTTTAAAGTTCGCTATAAATCTCAACTGCTGCCTTAAAGTGAGCATTTCATCTTTTTTCCCCATGTCATGAATTGGGTCACCCAGTTCTCTGAACCAAATATAGGCTGACGCATTATGTGTAAAGCCTATTTATACTTTTAAAAGTTTGTCCGGGTCCTTTATCAGAAGTGTGCTATTTCGATCACTGAGGAAGATGTGAAAAACCACAGGTAGGTCTGCTGTAGGGCTAAATGTGGAGCATTGTTGATCCATAGATTCACTGTGACTTCAATTTCCGGAATTATATTATGCTGTTGTTGTCGGTTAGTTGAAAACAATGTCAATATGAAAGTTATGGAATCAGATACTGGTATACCTTGGTTTCTATTATACAAGGTTATTTGACACCTATACATTTTTACATCGTAAGTAAAGTTTTTGTAAACAGCTTTTAAAAAATTCAAGTGTTGAATAGGTTGTGTAGTTTTAAAAACAATAATATTCAGCTTTAATTTGGAGAAGTCCAAGGAACAAAACATTTACTAGGACTCGCTTGGTAAGCAGTACCTAATGAAAAATATCAGTAGAAACATATTATGCATATTAGGCATGTGGGTGGGGGGGGCATGGATTATATCGGGGTCGTGGACCCCCCCTGGCCCCCCCTTGGGGGCACCACTGCTTCCAAGTGCCAACTTGAGTCCATTGTTTGAGGCACTGAAACATGAGAAACAACACTGTTGTGTTGCTGATGAATGTGTTTGAATTGTATCCGCCATTTTAGGATGAATGGTATGCACCAAAGAACTTAGGTATAGTTTCCCATAAACAAAAACAATGTTTACATCTTAGAAGAGACATTGCATTCACTTGAGTCGGACAACCTATTTAAGTTTTTGGTAGCAGTTTATTTTATCATAAGATAAGTTAGTTCATTCATATGTTATGCAGAAATCGATTTGAATAGGCTATATAAGGCTCAAACTACAAGGCTAAAAATGTTAGCAAAGAGGTGGAAGGGCTGTATGCCTCTGAAGGTCATCGGGTCAAACGTGTTTTTAGGATCTAAAGCAGTTTCATCATGTTACACAAAAGGCTTTTTCACTGAAGGGCATTTGTCTCCATTTACAAGGGCACAACTTATCAAATAAATAACTGAATTGCAGCTCAAAATGTGAGACATAACGCATGTTTTTGAAACACACATTTTATTCAAAAGCTACGCTGTCGAAAGAATCTCAGAATAAATGAAACGTGTGAGTCAGTGTTGTTTTGCTTGCAGCCAGAGTTGGTCATGTACTGGAAGAGGCATACTCAATTGTTCCTGATAATTGTCTCAGACAGGCCTGTTTGTGCCCGATGGGCTAAATTTAGACACGCTTGGGTTTGTTTGAGCTTTTAAATACAGTTACAAGAGAGTGAAGGAGGTCCTTAATACAATGCCAATAAGTGACCAAATTCATGTTTGTTGCAATTTTCGGAATGTAATTTAATTGTGAGGATTTATGTTTAATATCAGGAGGAAGTGACTTATAAAAAAAAATGTGATGTAACTGGCCCAGAATGTGTGAACTCTGTAAGCATAGGCTGTTGAGCTAATTTTGGCTTATGCTGTTGCTGACGCGTCAGACGCTGAAAAAGCTATTAGAATATTAAGTGTCAGACCATGACTGTGCCTGTTTGTCTGCATGTTGTATTCCTGCCTTGTTCATGTAAAACATCTCTCGACCATACGTTTCACCTCTGCACACAATGGCACGCTTCTTCCCTTCTGGCCTTTAATTATGTCCCTCAATGCCCTAGCCTCCGTATGTCAGCAGGCTGGGGGCAGATGCAAGCCCCCTGTAAAACCCTTGCATCACAATATCCAGATGGGGGGGGGGGGGTTTGCCAGTAACATTTGTCATGCTAAATACAGATAACTGATGCAGCAGCCACACATGCTTATTATGCTGTTGTTTGCCATCTGCAAATGCCTTTCTCCTCTATGTGTAGCACTGGGCTGTCTCCCTCTCTGTCTCTCTCTCTCTGTCTCTCTGTCTCACTCTTTCTTGCTCTCTCTCTCCCTGCCCCTCTCTTCCTCTCCCCTCCCTCTCCCCTCCCTCTCAGAAATGCTGCAATGCGTCTTGCTCAGCCAGGACTGGGTCAGTGTAACTCGCCTGGCGGAGGAAGGCTGATTAGCAGCTCCATAGAGACGGCAAATACAGAGCTTCGTTTTTGTATCATTGATGCGATTCTATAAGAAGTGTTGCAGTGGCAGGATTCAACCCATCAGAGGGCTTCGGTGGTCGATGCCAGGGAAATAAGCTCGAGAGCTCCTGCGTTGGTATTTGGTGTGGTCCAATGACTGCTATATACAGTCAGAAATTAGCTTGAACCCCTCAATCTTGGATCCAGCCGTCCCACTGTGTTATAGCACCACTTCTGGGGGGAAACGGCACAAAGCCTGAGACCAAAAATGAAAGGGGCAGAGTTACGCCTTGTTTTCTGTTTCGTTACAAGAAATTCTACAGAGGAAAACTCATTGGTGTGAGTGGATGCAGCTTTTAGATGGGGACTTTAATAGGCATAGAGTGGCCTGTCTACACAGGGTGGATTGAAGATCTCAACAGACACTCATTATTTTTTTATTACAATTTATGTCAAAAATACCCACCTTCAGCAACCTGATTGGAAGTAGTAAATATGAAGCAAAATAAAATTATCACAGATTTCAGATTGTCAAACATAACATGTCTAAAGTCAGATTTATGTGACTAAGAATCCCCGAAGGCAATTGCATTTGCCTGTGATATTGACTGTTGTTTACGCCTTTCTGTTTTCAGGCCTGCTAAACCTTCAGCTTAAGAGTGATGTCCTTGAGACAGTGGTGTTATTGAACCGTTCTGAGGTGCTGCTTTAGAGGTGAGTCAAGATTTCATGTTCCAAGACAACAAAGATTTATACGAATCACTGCTGTCTATTCTGAATGATGTTGATGGTCGCATAATCATGCAAAGCCATTTCCCCCTTTAAGTTACAACCACTGTAAGTTAACGATCTGTATGATTACATATTTGTGATATGTATGTGACTGTGTATGGTATAATGTAAATGCATATGTGTAAGATACACCCAGAAAAGACCATTTTAAACATTGCTTATGCAGTGCATGTTGTCTGTTGCTATGTATTGTTGTAGCTCTCCTGTCTAACCCATGGTGGTTCGTATAAATCAGTGGTTCTCAACCTTTTTTGAGCAAACACCCCCCTGATCTTATCCTGATCCTAAACTAACAACCCCACTCACACTCGTGTTATATTGCTTAAAGTTGTCAGTGCATCGTTTTTCATTGATTTTGCGTTGGTCACTAATAGCAATGAATGCCCTCTGAGTCGGTATTGGTGCAAAAAATATAAAAATATTAGTGAATATTCATGACATGCAATTAAACTTCCAGAGATGAGTTGGTTGAGGAAGAAATGGTTGTATTGAACATTCATTCACCGTGACCGCGGTGCGGGCACTCCCGCGACTCCCGACCGCCACGTCTCCCGTCGTGCCCCGGCACCCTGCGGCCCGGCCACCGTGACCTTGGGCACCGCGACCACTCCCGCATCTCCCGCCATGCCCGGTGAACGAATGAATGAATGGCCCGGGAACCACGGGCACCGCGGCCCAGGCAACGCGGACTCGAAAACAGATCGCACGCAGAGGCCTATATATTTTGTATTTGAAATGCAACAGCCTTTTCGTGGAGACTACGCTCAGAGCAGCTAACTGAACAAGGGGAAGGAGGAAAACGGGCTATGAAACAAAATGAGATATTTTTTTTGCTCACGGCCATGTTCGATTGTGTTGTGTTGGTTATTGAACTGTTAACCCGCGAACTTGGGTTATGTTTATCAGCGTTACTGTAGAGTCCATGACGATAGCTGATGTAACGGGAGTCCGGGCGTGTGCAGGACCGAACCGCGCTGTATTATCAGGCTATTTATTTCAGGTAGCCTATTCTTTCACCCAAAAAAAAAATCCCCCCCCAAAAGTGGAATCACGTTCCCAGCGCCCCCCTAGGTTGTGTTACCGCCCCGTTGAGAAACCATGGTATAAATGGTTTTATGTTTATGTGTTTTAATGGAGTCTATTGGCATCATTTTATACTGTTATCTGTTGCTGTGTGTATTCTTTAATATGTTTATTTACTTTTTAGCCATCCTTTGCCTAGCTTAACATCTTGCCAAAGGACTACATTTGAAAAATAGCCTGCTGGCTAACACTGACACATGTACAAAAATATAGATTAATGTGCACTGTCCTTTAAAAAAAGAATATATCTATATATTTGTGATTCAAAATTGAATATCCAGAGTATAGAAGGTCCTTGACCTGTAAATTCATGGAAGGTGTGTTCTCCCAAACACCTTATTCAGATCGGATCTGTGATCAACGACTGGATTCAGGTGACTGGTGCTGAGGGGTCTGAGCTCAAGCAGGGGACGCAACCTGTCGGTGCAGGGTGGTGCCCTCACCTGGAAAGACTTCTCTGAGTTTGTGTCTCTACCGCAAGTAAGCCTTTCTACAGTTATCGTGTACAGATCTTTAGAGCAGCACAACATACAACGGTAGCTATTGATACACTTGTATGAAATGTACTTTTTTTTCCCTCTGTTTATGTTCCCAAGGTGATCAAGATCCTCTGGTGTACATCTTCAGGGCAGCTTCCAAGACTTACTGTGTCCAGTCAGGGAGTCAGGGGCTGGAGCTCCTTGGTCAGCCAGGATCATCAGTTGCTCCAGAGCCATCTGGAATACTGCCAGAACACTTAACCTATCCAGACATGGACGGAGGCACGGAGTTCGCGGAGTATGAGAATGCAGAGGCAGTGGATGCAGTCTCCTCGCCATTCGAGCTACTGGAGCCCCCTACTTCTGGAGGCTTTCTGAAGCTGTCTAAGCCGTGCTGCTACATCTTCCCAGGTGGAAGGGGGGACTCTGCCCTGTTTGCTGTGAATGGATTCAACATCCTGGTGGATGGCGGGTCCGACCGGAAGTCCTGCTTCTGGAAGCTTGTTCGTCACCTGGACCGGATTGACTCCGTTCTGATCACCCACATCGGGGCGGACAACCTCCCGGGCATCAACGGGTTGCTCCAGAGGAAGATCGCCGAACAGGAAGAGGAGCGTCAACAGGGATCCGACTCCGATGGGGACTGGATGAAGAACCTGATCTCTCCCGAGCTCGGGGTGGTGTTTTACAATGTTCCAGAGAAGCTGAGGATGCTTGAGTCCACAGTGAAGGTAAAGCGCAGCATTGAGGAGGCCTCTCTTACGTTGCAGTACCTCAACACGCTCGGCATCAAGCCGGAACCACTCTTCAGGGTCGTCAGCAACACTATTGAACCGATCACTCTTTTCCACAAACTTGGTGTTGGGAAACTAGACATGTACGTTCTGAACCCTGTCAAAGAGAGCAAAGAAATGCAGTTCCTCATGCAGAAATGGGCTGGGAACAGCAAGGCCAAGACTGGCATTGTGATGTCCAATGGGAAAGAAGGAGAGATCTCTGTCCCTTATTTAACTTCAGTCACAGCCCTCATTGTTTGGATTCCGCACAGTCCCACAGAAAAGATTGTGCGTGTGTTGTTCCCTGGAAATGCATCACAGAACAAGATCTTTGAGGGGCTTGAGAAGCTGAAACACCTGGACTTCCTGCGATACCCAGTGGCGACTCAGAAAGACATATCCTCTGGAGCACCACCGCCTATTATCAAACAAACTAAAATCAGATCAAGGACCGATAGCAAAGAGAGTCTGAAATCCTCCCCCAAACCACACACTAAGACCAGCAAGAAAGAAACCAGTGGACAAGAAGAGTCCAAAAATGACCTGAGTAAAGAAAACAAAGTAGAGAAGAAAGAGGAGAAGAAAGTCAAAAGCATTAGTACAAAAGCCACCAAGCAGCAGAAGAACAGTGAGGTAGCTCCCCAGGCAGCCAAACTGGAGAAAAAGAAAGTAGCCAAGGACAAAGTTATCAAGAAAGAAAAGACAGCCAAGATGGACGAAAAGAAAGACATGGAGAAGAAAGAAGTCAAGAAAGAGAAGCGTGAAGTCAAGAAGGAAAACATCATGAAGAAAGAGGATAAAAAAGACTCCAAGGTCAAGGAGGATAAGAAGAAAGACCCGAACAAGCCAGAGCTAAGAAAAATCACTAAACCAGACCTGAAGCCGCTTACTCCTGAAGTTCGGAAGACTTTACACAAAGCAAAGACTCAGACTAAACCCAAGACGGACAAAAATAAATCGGCCAAAGAGCAAATGGAGGAGAAAAAGGCAGTCCCCAAAAAGGCCCCGGAACAAGCAGCTGCAGCTTCTATAAACCGGTCCGTCCTTTCCTCCCCTGAGGACCTCACTGAGGACTTCAAAGCCCTTAAAAAGGACGAGATGTCCACCCTTCGGAGTGAGCCTATGCAAAATGATATGATGTCCCAGCGTTCGGATTATACAGATGCTAAAATCTTCACTGATGAGAAAATAACATCTCCAGACACAGAGTCTACATCCCCTCTGCCGCTCAACACAGCACAACAGGGAGAAGAAAGCAACGATGAAGGGCCATCGGAACCGATCTCTGACATAGTGAAGAAGGAAGAAAATGTTGGGTTAGATAGAACGCGTGAGGAGGATAAAATGGAAAGATATGAGAACTTGACAAGATCCGACATCAAAGACACGTCTAGGAGGAGTGACAGCTCAGAGGAGGAGAGTGATGTTATTGAAAAAGCAGACCTGGAGGGAACAGAAGACGATGAGGAGTTCAAGTACAAAACAGAGGAAGCAAAGAAAGGAAAGGAATCTGGAAAAGAGTGGAGCACCATGCCAACTGAACAGAAACCCCTTTCGGCCATTGCCACAGCTGGGAAAGCAACAGCAATGTCCGCCTCAGAAACATTTCAGTTAATCCAAGATGAGACCATTCCTGGTTACTCCGAAACAGAACAGACCATCTCTGATGAGGAGATTCACGAAGAAACAGAAGATAGGATGCCACAGCTTCAGTATGACACGGCCTCCTATAACATTTCGGTCCCTGACGTCCCAGGAACGTTTGACTCCATGCACGGCATGAAGGAGATAAAGACCCCCACTGTCTCTAAGGTGGAAGACGTTAAACCCAAAGGCTTCATGGTAAGTCATGATCCCGTTCTTTCAGCATTTCCCAGCATCATCACGGCTCCACTGGCAGAGGAAGAGCACATCTCCTCTGCCACCTCGATCACCGAGTACGACAAACTGTCTTCCTTCCCTACATCCATGGCAGAGGACCAGTCCATAGCATCAGTGACTGCACCTCGGACCGAGGAGACTGGGAAGAGCTCACTCCACCTGGACACCATCAACGGCATTCCCTCCCGCACTGAGGCAACCCATGGGAAAGAATATCTACACTCAGCAGGAACTATCTCCCCCACTTCCTCCCTGGAGGAAGACAAATGTTTCAAATCACCTCCCTCTGAGGAGTACCAGCCAATTATTCCCGAGATGGAGGCTATAGATATGAAGGCCAAACCAGTCCAAGAGGACGAAGATGAGGATGAAGATGAGGATGAGGACCAGACTCCCAATGTTGACATTCCTCTCGGTAAACTTCATGAAGGCTACGAGAGGGCTGCTTCGGCGATGCTCCAGGAGAAGGAGAAATCCTCTTCAGCTACTATGTTTTCACCTCCTTCCTCTGACACTGAGCCCTCTCCGACACGGCCCACTGAAGCAAAACAAGCTTCATTTAGTGATGAGTCAAAGAGGTGGGATGAAAAGTCACCTTCTCCACCCTCATCGGTGTCCACTGGTATAGTTTCTGGCTTCATGCAGGAGAGTGTCACGACCCAAGTAAAACCAGATCCATTTAGTCAAGAGTCCATGCAGTTGGAAGAAAATAAGTCACCTTCTCCACCCTCATCCTTGTCTACTGGATTTGTTTCTGGCTTCATGCAGGAGACTGAAGCAAAACCAGATCCATTAAGTAAAGAGTCAATGCAGTTGGATGGAAAGAAGTCACCTTCATCCCCTTCATTATTTTCCAAGGGGCTGGGGTCTGGCTTCATGCAGCAGACTGTCATGACCCAAGCAAAACCAGATCCTTTTAGTGACGAGACACAGAGACATGACATTCCTCTCGGTAAACTTCATGAAGGCTACGAGAGGGCTGCTTCGGGAATGCTCCAGGAGAAGGAGAAATCCTCTTCAGCTACTGTGTTTTCATCTCCTTCCTCTGACGCTGAGCCCTCTCCGACACGGCCTACTGAAGCAAAACAAGCTTCATTTAGTGACGAGTCAAAGAGGTGGGATGAAAAGAAGTCACCTTCTCCACCCTCATCATTGTCCACTGGATTCATTTCTGGCTTCATGCAGGAGGCTGTCACGCCCCATGCAAAACCAGACCCACTCGTTAAAGAGTCCATGCAGTATGATGAAAAGAAGTCACCTTCTCCTCTTTCATCATTGTCTACTGGATTTGTTTCTGGCTTAGTGCAGGAGAGTTTCCCGACCAAAGCAAAACCAGATCCATTTAGTAAAGAGTCCATGCAGTATGATGAAAAGAAGTCACCTCCTTCACCCTCATCATTGGCAACTGGAATTGTTTCTGGCTTCATGCAGGAGACTCTCGCGACGGAAGCAAAACAAGCTTCATTTAGTGATGAGTCAAAGAGGTGGGATGAGAAGAAGTCACCTTCTCCACCCTCATCATTGTCAACTGGATTAGTTTCTGGCTTCATGCAGGTGATTGCCGAGACTGAAGCAAAACAAGCTCCATTTAGTAAAGAGTCTGCAACTTGGGATGAAAAGAAGTCACCTTCACCGCCTTCATCATTTTCCACAGGGTTAGTTTCTGGCTCCATGCAGGAAAGTTTAGAAAGATGCCTAAGTCCAGATGACAGCACCATGAAACTTGCTTCTCCTACACCGTCAATCCCCACCAGCAGTGGCTACTCTCCAACTGAGGAAAAGCCATTTAGGATGGAGGAAAATGAAGCTCAAACTTTAGGCAAACTAAATGCAGCTGAGACTTTAAGCAAGCCAAGTGCAGACATTCCGAAAACTGACAACAGTGCCGTTGGTCTCTCCGATGAACACTCAACATCAGAAGGCTCTGAGGACTCTGAGGATGAAGAGGAGGATGAAGGTGATTATTATGTCAAGAAAGACCTACAGCCTGTTGTGAATGCAAGGCTCATGGAGGAGAAGGAGGGGAGGTTCCTAGACGATGACGACCTGTCTGACTCAAAGCCTCCTATGGAGGGAAAAGAGCAAAATGAACTCTTAGAAGAGTATGACATAGAATCAAAGAACTACTCACAGGTCAAGGACTCAGAAAAAACTAAAAACAGACAAGGCATTGAAGAACAGCCCAAACGCCATGTGATGTATTCAGATGAAGAAGACGAGGAAGAGGATGATGAGGAAGATTATGGTTTCCAAAGTGGGGGAGGATCTAAGCCTTCAACGGCTGATCCTATCCAACATATTACTAAAGAAGAAGGCAAAGAAAAACCAGACCAAACTGAAATCCAAGAGCAGGAGAAAAGTGTTCATTTTAGTCTCTATAACTGCCCTGAGAGAGAGAGCAAAGAAAAGGGGTCCGAAAGGGACATGAGGCAAGATACCCCCTATGTGCATGGCAAGACATTTTCCTATAGTGACATTTATGATTGCAAACCAAGCACGCTTGACTCTAAACAGGGGGCTTCTGGGACAATGGAGAGAGCCACTGTAAAAAGCAGTTTGGATTCAAAGAAAGAATCGGACGGCTCCCCCTGCCTGCCCACAGCCCCCCACATAAAGCCAGAGGAAGAGGAATATATCAGCTCTTACGAAAAAAATCGCTCCACCTCATACGGTCTTGAGGCCAAAAGCCCTGTAAAAGACGTTGAAAGAAGTAAGAAAGAAACAGATGTATATGAGTATGGCAGAGATACCCGTTTTCCTTCTGTGGCTGATAGGCCTGAGGCCTCTTCCACCTCCCTGTCACCAGAAAAAGAGGCACTCTCATTCAAAGATCACAGTGACAGTCTGGAGTCCGGTGCATATTCCCAAACAGCATTTGCGTCAGAAAAATCCTCTACCGCAAGCTACTACGAGAAGGTTGCTTCACCAACAGCGAGAGATGAAGAGGATTACGATGATGATGAAGTTATTGATGATGACGATGATGATGATGAGGAAGAAGAGGAGGAGGAAGATGAGGAAGCTGCCAGCGATTCAGATAATGAGAAAGGAGCCAAAGAAAAATCTGAGAAGGACGTCAAAAGTCCAGTCAGCCAAATGATAGAGTCCAAAAGGACTGAGTTCATGGTTTCCATGGCTGGCTATGGTTATGACAGTCAGAGCAAACCAAGCACCACCGAAAGCAGTGCCTGCCCACCCTTCAAGGCTGAAGAGAAGGCCAAAGCCGTTTCCCCATCCTTCAGCAGCAAGCCCACAGACGTAGGAGCCACAGGGTTCTCTGGCTCCTCCACTGGGTTTCAATATTCATATGGAATTGGAGATAAAGACTCATGCCTATCCAGTCAGATTAAAGACAATGAAAAGATGGACATCTCCCTAAAATCAGAGGATCGCTATTACCAGAGCGACAGATCAGATTCTGATTATGATAAACAGAAGACACCGGACCATGTAGGAAAACCCTCTCTGGACACAAGCTTTCAGTACACCTCCACAGCAGCTCCTGCCTACTCTTCCTCTTCTGCCTACAGCTACTCCTCCTCCACCTCTGGCTCTCTGTCCACCAGCCGGCAGTTTGGAGAGGACCTGGAGACCCCTGCCACAGCAGAGCCTCTGTTTGAATACTCTTCCTTTAAAGACGAACCCTCCCCAAGCATTGACTCACCCTTCTCCAGCTCTGGAGCCACAAAGGATGAGTATCTGGAAGTGTCTGAGAAACAGATGAATGCCCTATCCACCACAACCTCCACAACAGAGCCCAACTCTAGCCAAGCTCGCTCGTCACCACTCCCATTCCATGAGGTCAAGAGCTTTCCCTCAATCTCTTCCACTGCCTTTGCTGACGACCACAAGGTGGAGTGTAAGACAGGCTTGGATGGATTCACAGAGAAGACGCCTCAGTCTGAGTACTTCTATAAACCAGGTTGGTCTGAGGACTCCAAGCTGGAGACAGCTAGTGGGTTCGGGGCGTCTGCAGGAGCATTCGGCCAGCCGCCACCACCCTCCAAAGACACAGAATCAGCCGCTGCTGCTCTTTTCGGCATCACCTCCTCACCTCGCCCGGAGACAGCAAGCAAGCATTACTTTGAGGAGACAGATAGCAGTGAGGAAGAAGAGGATGAGGAAGCCTACGTGCGTGAGGTCGCTCAGAAGTCTCCGTGCGTTGACGGCCTTAGCGGTGCCCTCTCGTTCTCTGAAAAAACAAGTGAGCCTTTCCCCACCATGAGTTCAGGTGCTAAGGTCCCTGATGTTCTGAGCTCCTACAAACCCTCACCATTTGATATAAGCAAGCCTGACACAGCCAATGGACCCACAGAGGTCAGCATGAGCTCTCCTGTCACCCCTGCAGCAGCGGCGTCCGGGGCCACGGCCCCAAGCTCCGCTAGCTACAGGGGTACGTACGATTGGGAGATGCCCAAGCCTCAGATCAGAATGGTTCCCGGAGATTCGCCTCCACATTACCGCCATGAGGATGAATTCGAAGAGGAACGTGAGACGGAACCAGAACGACCCGCCCGTCCTCTCTCCCTCTCCTCTACCGACCAGGCATTCCGCTCTCCGTTCTACGCTGAGGAGTGTAGCCAGGGCGGGATGGAAGACGACGACGAGGACAGCGACCAGGACGAGGCCGAGGGTGAGACACAGATGGGGGCGGCCTCCTCTTACGGCAGCCGCAGCTCCCCAGGCTACTCCGCCTCGGAGCAGAGGCAGCGCAAAGGGGACCTCTCGCCGTCCTTCATCAACCCCTGCATGAAGCACATGTCCAGCGAGGAGGAGGATGACGAACAGGGATGCAGGAGTGACCAATCCCAGGAGGGCATTGAGCACGATCTGTCAGTCAAGAGAAGGGCCAACCGACAGTCGTCGCATCATCCATCACAGAGCCAGGAAACTGGCGCTATTTACCAACCTGGTACCATGTCCATGGGACTGGCCCTGGCTACCGAGGACACCCCGCCGACTTCAGTCAGCGAGTCTTTGGCCTCTCAGTCTGACTCAGATGTCCCTGGCGGCGCTGAAGAATGCCCTTCACTCCCTGGAGACTGCAACATGGACTCAGATGACGATGCTGTGTACCTGCCTAGGGACAAGGCCACCGCTATGGCAGGAGGCAGCCAGCGCTCTCCCACCGCTGGCAGCCGTGACCCTCCTCCTACCCCCTTCATGGACCCTCACCCACGTCCCCCTCACCCTGATGTCTGCATGGTGGATCCAGATGCTCTGGCCCCCGAAGGCCTCACAAAGAAAGAGGCCAAACCCAAAGGCCTTAAGAAGACCTCTGGCAAGACCAAGTCAGCTTCCCCTGCCAGACGTAAGAAGTCCCCCATGCCCCTTAAGCAGACCTCGTCCCCTCGCACTTTGTCCCTAAAGAAGAAAGAGGCAGACAAGAGCTCCAGGATGTCTCGTTTGTCAGACGGACAGGGATCCAAGGATGACGACCTCTCCAGGTCAAGCTACAACCCTGGAAAGGCAACCACCAACGGGGTCAAGAGCAGCTCCGGTGAGCAGCATTTGTTTAACTAATTTTAACCGTGTAACATTATGCAGGGATCTGTTTAATTTAAGCGTACTGGAGAACAAGCATTGGCAACTAAATTGACTTTGCTAGTTTGTACAAAATAGTTCTGCACTAGCATAACTAAAAACCAATAGAATCGATTTAACTGTATGAGCTGCACTTGTTTTTCTCCTGGTATGAAAATAATCAATGAGAATGTCACCAACA
Source organism: Gadus morhua (assembly GCF_902167405.1). Taxonomy (NCBI): domain Eukaryota; kingdom Metazoa; phylum Chordata; class Actinopteri; order Gadiformes; family Gadidae; genus Gadus; species Gadus morhua. The sequence continues at coordinate 21,192,800 of NC_044061.1, read as the reverse complement.
ACCATTAACTGCTCTGTTTGCTTCTTCCGGTGCAGGCTCTCTGAAGTCAGGCTCAGCCACCGCCACCACTGGTATGCCCGTTTATGTGGATTTGGCCTACATTCCCAACCACTGCAGTGCCAAGAACATCGACCAAGAGTTCTTCAAGCGCGTTCGATCCTCATACTACGTTGTCAGTGGCAATGATTCAAGCAGTGCAGAGCCTAGCCGAGATGTCTTGGATGCGCTGCTCGATGGGAAGGCCCAGTGGGGATCAAACCTGCAGGTAATTTTGCACAAGCATCTTATGTAGAAGAAGTAGTAGCAGTGGTAGTAGAAGTAGTACTAGTAGTAGTAGTAAGATATTTTAAATCCAGGGGATTATAATGGGATCCGAGAATCTTTTTTTAATTTTTACGTATAAACATATCTTGTTGCTGACAGTCCCCGAGACAAGATCCCTGAACACGACCCCCCCCCCCCGCCGTCCTCTACCTCCTCTCCCTCAGGTGACACTGATCCCAACCCACGACACGGAGGTGACCCGGGAGTGGTACCAGCAGACCCACGAGAGGCAGCAGGAGCTCAACATCATGGTGCTGGCCTCCAGCAGCACTGTGGTCATGCAGGACGAGTCCTTCCCGGCATGCAAGATTGAGTTTTAAGACCATCCATCTCTCTCTCTCTCTCTCTCTCTCTCTCTCTCTCTGTCTGTCTCTCTCTGTCTCTCTCTCTGTCTCTGTCTCTGTCTCTCTCTCTCTCTCTGTCTCTCTCTCTCTCTGTCTCTCTCTGTCTGTCTCGCTCGATCTCTGTCTCCGTCTCTCTGTGTCTCTGTCTCTCTCTCTCTCTCTTTGTATGTCCCTGTCATACCCCGTTATACATAACCTGTCTCTGCTTTGGCAGGTCGGACAACCGGTCTGTCCAGCTCTTACTAAAATTTGGTTCTTGTTTATATTGGTATCGCTGGGGTGCTTCTAAGACAACGCTGTCGACCACATCATTGCATATATTCGTCTTTTTCATCCTTGTTGTGTGGTAGCAGTTCCCATGGAAGAAATCGCTAAACAATCATGCTAATTTGACCCAAGGATGGAACATGGAACAAAAAAAATATTTTGCCTTATATCATATAGTGGTTCTGTACTGTTTATTTGTCTTTCTCACTAATGAATCAAAGCACACTTTATTTTACTAAGTTAATTTGTAGAATAATTAGCAACAAAATATATAAATCAAATTATATTTATGCCATCAGCTATTATAAGTTTCTGATTTATATTGGTTTTTGGTACCATTTACAGATGTGTCTGTATGTCATCTAAAACAATACTAGTCCAACTGTACTGCTTTGTGCCTACTGTTGTCATAGTAACAGATATTGATCCAAGTAGACTCCAGCTGTCTTTTTGATACGTCTTTCATAGATAATTGCAGTAGGTTCTTTCATGAACTAGATGGGTCCATAGTTATCCGTTTTCTTACAGGTAAAAATAAATATTTAGTAGTCTTGGCTTTGTTAATGTTGTTTATGTTGTCTTGGCTTTGTTTTTTTCGATTGACATTAGGGTTAACATATCCTTGCAGTGGATGTTTTTGTAGTGAAGGGCAGGATATTGAGTAACAACATGAAAAGATGTAGGTAACAGGGTCGGCATTGTTACACTGTAAAATATTTAAAACACCACATTTTAACGTCTCTATTTATTGAACATTTCAAAAGTTTTCTTGATGAACTCTGCTATGGTGAGAGTGGGTGACCTTAATGTGAAAGTTCTGTAAAGGACTGGGGAAGATTGTATTTCATGTGAAGCAATAGGAACATGTGGCTCTGACGGGAGTTGGCGGATAGTTGTGCCTGGTATAGTTGTGTGCTGTTTGAGGAATGAGTGACAGAGTTTTGGATTGGGCAATGGTTGGATTCGATTAGAAAGTCACCCACATGTGCCTTTCCGCCCTGGTGTATGGGGTAAGAGAAACACAATTGGCTATGGAATGTCAGATTTTTGAAAGCCGTCACCACAGTTCATTGATTGGCCTGTGTTAAAGGCTTGGTGAGCTGGCCTCTTGTGTCAGTCAGAGTCTGTAGAAAAACTGCTACACAAAAAGTCTCAACTGCTTTGTTTTGCACATTCTAATTATACTTGATTGCACCTTTTGGCAGAAAATCAAAAATTCTAATTAAAGGGTCTTTCATTCCTATCGCGACAATTTGCAAAGAAGCACAAATATAAAATTATTTAAAACACAGACCAATGTGCAAAACTAAGGCAAATCTGAGGCTGAAAGTATCATTGTTCACATATGATCAGTTATGCTGTTGCTCTATCCTACAATTGAATAACGGAAAACTTAATCAAATTGATGATTTTTCATTCTCTTATCTGTATGCATTTGTCTTCAATGTACTGGAACTCTAAACAGGCCTTTTTAAGATGGTTATCTTTGGAAAACATAGTTATCACTTGGTGTGTTTTTATTAACAGGTTACAATTTTAACACTGTATTATGTGTGATGTCTCCTGATTTGATATTGATTCTATTTTAAAGTTTTTGTGGAAGAAAAATTGATTTTTATCAAGCTTCAATGGCAACTTAAGAGCAAACAAACCTTAAAAACTTAAACCACAAGCCTCGCCTGGAAATATTAAATAATTCAGTGCAATTCCTACAACCCGTATTTGCAATCCAAAACTCTACCCCGGTGCATGTCATCTCTTCCACATTCAAAGCAAAAGGACACCCAGTTGTATCAAACAATATACTGTAGAACATCATGTTCAGACAGATTTTAAACTGAGGTTCCTTAGGTCATACCATGCAAAAACAAGATGAGGAGGTTCAGTGGCCTCAGTTGAATGTGTAGAAGCAGATTACCTTTACATCCTCCAACCGGAGGACTCTGATCTCTTGGTTGCCTTGGTTACTGTGCATCACATGGTGCAACCCTGAGCACAAGTCCAATTATCACCTGCAAAGAAACATGGCACTGGAGTTTAGGAACACTATGCTCACTGTAGAAAATCCACATTGGGCATTCTTGTGTCATTAGTGTGATGGCTCCTCACACTATGAGTGCTTTTGATTCATTGGTCTTTCAACTCTACAAATTACATAACAAACAGCATCTATCGGATGATTGTAACCTTAATGTGTGGGTGGTGGCAGCTAAATATGGCTGCTGCATTTAGAGAGAAATATAGATGGTGCACATTCATCTCAATTACACACTTATTCTAAGCTAAAGGTGACATAATCAATTATATTATAGCGTAGCATAACCGCACAAACGTACAGACTGCCAGGTGGAGGGACTCGGATCCCTCCGTCAATACATAATAACCTGCACCATATCTATAACCACACACGGATTCATCTGTTTTAGTTTCGGGTTAAAAAAAAAAAAGGAAAAAAAAAAAAAAGCTCAAGAATAAGCATTTTTTCTTCTGTCATATCAAACGTATCCAACTCAACCCCACATCTGGATCCCGCTGTTAACGCTAGGCCTGTTGGTTAACCGTAAGACCTGCTTGTATGTGCATGTGTGATTTTGGGTTCTTGTAATAGCTTAAAAGAAAACCGACTTACATAGAAAAATTTTATTAAAAAAAAAAAATGTATATTTAAGAAACTAACTATGTGGTACTGAGAAGGGCTTCTGTGGCCTGGCTGTGCTGTGGCTTTACACATATGCATTGTGGTCCCTTTACATCTCTTCCTGTAACATAGCTTTCCTTTCATTTCCTGGTTTAAGTGCAATATTCTTATGTATCTCTTAAAAAAAAGCCTAAAAGAAAATGATTAATTGTAAACAGGAAAATGTGGTAAACCAATAAAGTACATTTATTAAGGGGAAATTATTGCTGTGTTTATTTTTTCAGTGGTAAACAGATGTATCATTATTCAATTACTTTCATTAAACAAGCTGGCTTCACGTATATACACAAATAGAAAGTATACATCTTACTATAGCAACTCATAATACACTTAACTTCAAACATATTTAGCTATATAGACAGGTACACCCTTTCTGCACTAATGTAGATGATAGTTATTTATTAAGTTCATTTTTACATCCAAAATTATACATCTTTAAACATCATCCCACAACCTTAATTTGAAGACATGATTATTACACATGGAGTAAGGAGTGCGGACAATTGCAGATTTTCTTTTTTGTCGATTTTCTTGATGCAGGGCACGCAGTACAATCTCTTCTTTCATGGGCTGGCACATAATCGGGGAGCTGCTGAATGGCTTCTGGCACAGACTGAATGGGCATGACCATGACATCATCTCCTGAGTCACGTGACCAGACTGGAGCAGGAACAGCATCACACCGCTATGGAAGCAGTCTGTGCTGTGTAGTGCCAGGCTACCAAACACAAGCAAATTTGTCCTGGACTTTAAACTTGTCCAGACAGTCATTGAGAGTTAGTGCAGCATGTATAGGGCAAAAATAGGAAAGTTGATAAATGTAATTTGTCTATATCTACTTACATATTAATGCATTATATTCATATGACATTTCATTGGTTTACGGATATTGGAATGGGTGATGCTCAACAACAGTACTGATTCTGACTGCGTCCGAGAACATCTCCCATATTGTAATGCTACCCGCCATCCATAGAAATAACATCTGCGGTGACACGATTCCTCCCCTTATCGGTCGATAAGGGGACCCTTCACAGGTTTTCATAGGACTAATTATAGGTCTGCCACTTTTTGTAACAGAGCACAGTACCTCTAATGATGATAAGTATCCTACCTACCTTCCTTGTACATACAAGTATCAGAACCATAATAAGTGTTGTGGGGGAAAAAAACGTCTTGAGTCTCACATCAATGCTTCTGTGAAAAGGGTCTATGGGCATCTAGCCAAATCTGCCATAGCAACAGGTGAGCAGGGTAGCACAGAAGTGTAGAAGACAACATATAACTCCACACATCGATAGACATGACAACATATCAAATGTAACTATAGAAAGGTCACAACCCACTTGCTTACCAGAGGGGGGGGGGGAGTGGTTTGTTTTTTTAATCACAAAAAAATAGGCAATCAACAGGCCTAATTCTTTTTTTTAATTAATGGTTGGCACCAATTAGCCTACATTTCAAACAGTTGATCATTCATCTTAATTGCAAACTAAAAAGCCATGAAACATTAAATTTCCCCCCAAAAACACAAAGGGGGGGATGATCCCTCCCATCCTCCCCAACAAATCTCACCCTACTTACACATATCAAGTATTTAACAAGTAAATTGAAGTGCACATGTGCAAATGTCAAATAAAGTATTATGGCGATCACAACCGTGGTTGCCATGTTCCGGATGGCTGCATGGAATTCTGGGACCGGTCAGACCTGTTTGGTTTAGGGTGTGTTCCAGATGCCTCGGACACCAGCCATCCGAGTTGCACTTCTATGTATTATATTACAAACTATGTATTATTTCCATTTTTCTAATCATGACTGACTTGAATTCTCACCGTTTGAACCCGTGATTGCCCACTCTCTTGGAGTCCCCCACGAGCCCCACATCACCTCCCTGTAATCCGCAGGAATGATCACTCAGTTGACGTTTTGCGCAGAGTACCCAGAGGAGAGCCGCGATCCTACTTCAGTTCAGGCATGAAGTTTGCGGTGGCAACTCTGAGCAACCTAATCTTAACTGTCTAAACTGGGTGGAATATAGAGTCATCCGAACTTATAACAATTATGCTCATACATTTGGGTTATAATCAGTTCCCGAGATGAGGGGGGATGTCATCCCCCTTTGGAATTAAAATTATCAAAATCATCCCCCTTCTGAAACAGCCCACCCCTGTTTTATTATCAATTCATGTGGAAATCTTACCGCTATTTCATTTTCAACATTTATTTTTTGCGCATATTGAGTAGGCTAAAATACTGTGGACGAGGGGCACATGCACACACAAATTTATGTCACTTCCGTCAGCGACATAGCAACGCTGCATGCGCCATGGCATGCGCAGGTGATTTCAGCATCATGGCCAAGCGACAAGGAAAGCTTGATCTGAAGGCCCGTTTCCACCGGACGCGTAACGGCAGCGTTACGGCTGCGGCACGTCTTGGCCACGGTCACCGCAGTAGATAGGTTCCACTCTAATCATGAGACCCAGGGGCGATTCGAGGTTCTGACTTTTCAGGGGACTCAGCCCCAGGAAGCTACAGGGGTATCTGAAGTATATAAAGGGGGGGGGGGGGGGGGGGGGGAAATCGTAGTTGTGATTTCCTCCATTTTTATAAAACTTGCGATGCAAAAAGGTCTGCAAGTACAACATGTGGGCTTACTAGCCTAATTCTATGAGAAGCAGGCCGCTATTTTGGGAGCACTAAACTGCGTCAAGTACAACATGTACTAGACTAATGGTGTGTGGCATGATTAAGCACAAGAAGCAGAAAAAGTTGACACGTGCTAATTTTCAGTTAAAAAAAAACGCTGGCATTATTTTATCTGAGGGCGTTTTCAGGGCGAGTCTCATAGTATTAGTCTAGAACATGTTGTAGGCCTACTTGTTGATTAGCTCACGTTGTTGTGGCAATGAAAACGCCCTGAGCTGATTAAATAATGCCAGCGTTTTTTTAAACTGAAAATTAGCACCCATGCCAATTTTTTCTGCTCCTTGCGCCTTATCCTGTTTATGCTACGCACGATTACAAGCCTCTGCCGACTAAAACATGAAGCAATTAAAGAAGAGGCATCGATAGAATCAGCTTGTGGTCAACTGTCATTTAATAGACATCTGACAGATTATGTCAAGGTTTTTAAATGAATTATTACCTGGTCATGTTATAACAGCTGAAAACGTGGATTTTCTGATAAAGACTAGCTAGCCTCTTTGACAGACGAGGTAGAGGGAGTTACAGTAATCCAGCCGTGATGTTATGAAAGCATGGATGACTATTTCCAGATTGTGGTATGATAGGGAGTGCTTTATTTTAGAGATGGTTCCGAGCTGGGAGAAGCTGTTCTTTACGACGGAGGAGATTTGCTTATTAAAGCATAGATCAGAATCAAAAATAACGCAGAGGTTTCTAGCAGCTGGTTTTAATAATGAGGTTAGACTACCTAGGTCAGTGAAGATGGGTATTTTGAATTTGGAGGGGTTAACGATGATATCTTGTTTTGCCATTGTTTAGTTGGAGGAAATTATCCCCCATCCAGTCATTTATCTCCTTGAGACACTCTAGGAGCGTCTGAAGGCAGTCCCTGGATCTCAGAGGATGATATAATTGTGAGTCGTCTGCGAAAAAATGGAACGACATGTTATCTTTTATTATATTCCCCAGTGGGAGCATATATAAACTGAACAGGATTGGACCCAGGATGGACCCCACAAGACAGAGGGGCAGAGGAGGAGTGCTGACCTATGGACACCGAAAACGATCTATGGGAGAGGTAGGAGGAGAACCACTGCAGAGCTGAGCCCCTAATACCAACCCACTGATGGAGACGGGCTAGAAGAGTGGGGTGGTCTACAGTGTCAAAGGCAGCACTTAGGTGTAATAAGACTAAGATGGCATTCTCACCCGTGGAGTAGGTCATTAGACACTTTCAGCAAAGCCGTTTCAGTGCTGTGGCGTGCCTTAAAGCCGGACTGAAAGGGCTCCAAGACATTGGCAGAGTTGAGAAATGGCAGTACTTGAGGACTGCTTTTTCCAGATTTTTTTTTTTTTAAATGAATGGTAGTTTAGATATGGGACGGTAGTTATTTGGGCAGTTAACATCCAGGTTATGTTTCTACATAACCTGGATGTAACGGCTGGACAACCGTGTGCTTGAAACAAGAGGGAACAGTAGTTTAGGAGTTTAGCTTGACATTAACCAAGTTAAAAGGACAATTAAATGAACCGCACCAAACATGTAGAAGTCAATGTGGGATTTTAATATTTTAACAAAAACACTTGACAGAAGTTTAACACAATTTTGTAAAGGAAAGCAGAGAAAAACATTTTCCCAAATGAATCTTTTCAAAATGTCACCACCATACCGAAAGCAAGTGAAGAGGTTTGTGTAAAAGCAGTCCTCCCTGACCAGCTCTGTCCCTGACTCTAAACCCTGACTCTCAACCCTAATGCTAAACCCTCTGAGGGCAGGAAGACGCTCCTTCAGTGTAAAGGTTTGAACCACAGAGAAGGAAGAAAAGAGGAAGCAGTAGAGAGAAGTGAAGTAGTGAGGTTAGTGACAGACATGAGGGAAAGGCGTGTGGAAGCACACAGTTACATGTGGGGTCAAGAAGATCACTCCCACTGGAGGTCATTGATCCATCAGCCTCAGACTGCCGAGCTCAGCAGGTCTTCTGGAGGACGAGGCTCAGATGAACTGAGGAGATGGGAACAGCAGGATGTCAGGATCAAGACGGGTGTAGCTCAGGTGTGTCTACCCCCGACCAAACAGGATCAGGTGAGGTTCAGCTCAGGTGTGTCTGCCCGGACCAAACAAGGACATTGATTAGGTTCAATATTCAAAAGATGCAACATTATCTGAACCAAAGATAAGTCATTAAGGAGCAGGCTTTAGGGCGCCTTGCTCAAGGACGCATCACTGTATTCTGAGGACTTGAACCCGGCCCCATTGGTTTGAGAGTTGAACCCCCAACCCCCTACCTAGTCCACTATGTCCAGATAATGCAAACTTATGAGGAATCCTTGATGGTAGAGCCCTGGTGGTCCTCAGGATTTGCCTTCCAGATGTACGGCTTCTCCATCAGTCCTCCAGATTCCTGATCTGGTTACAAACGTAATTTGTCTCCATTTTGTAGAGGAAAGCAGAGAAAAACATTTTCCCAAATGAATCTTTTCAAAATGTCACCACCATTCCGAAAGCAAGTGAAGAGGTTTGTGTAAAAGCAGTCCTCCCTGACCAGCTCTGTCCCTGACTCTAAACCCTGACTCTCAACCCTAATGCTAAACCCTCTGAGGGCAGGAAGACGCGCCTTCAGTGTAAAGGTTTGAACCACAGAGAAGGAAGAAAAGAGAAAGCAGTAGAGAGAAGTGAAGTAGTGAGGTTAGTGACAGACATGAGGGAAAAGCGTGTGGAAGCACACGGTTACATGTGGGGTCAAGAAGATAACTCCCACTGGAGGTCATTGATCCATCAGCCTCAGACTGCTGAGCTCAGCAGGTCTTCTGGAGGACGAGGCTCAGATGAACTGAGGAGACGGGAACAGCAGGATCAGGGCGGGTGTAGCTCAGGTGTGTCTACCCCCGACCAAACAGGATCAGGTGAGGTTCAGCTCAGGTGTGTCTGCCCGGACCAAACAAGGACATTGATTAGGTTCAATATTCAAAAGATGCATTATCTGAACCAAAGATAAGTCATTAAGGAGCAGGCAGGCTTTAGGGCGCCTTGCTCAAGGACGCATCACTGTATTCTGAGGACTTGAACCCGCCCCCATTGGTTTGAGAGTTGAACCCCGAACCCCCTACCTAGTCCACTATGTCCAGATAATGCAAACTTATGAGGAATCCTTGATGGTAGAGCCCTGGTGGTCCTCAGGATTTGCCTTTCAGATGTACGGCTTCTCCATCAGTCCTCCAGATTCCTGATCTGGTTACAAACGTAATTTGTCTCTAATGAAAGGTAACAATCACAGGAGTAGTTGGGTTCTAATATCAGGTAACAAACACAGTAGTAGTTGGGCTCTAATGTAAGGTAACAAACACAGTAGTAGTTGGGCTCTAATGTAAGGTAACAAACACAGTAGTAGTTGGGCTCAAATGTAAGGTAACAAACACAGTAGTAGTTTGTCTCCAATGTAAGGTAACAAACACAGGAGTAGTTTGTCTCTAATATCAGGTAACAAACACAGTAGTAGTTTGTCTCTAATGTAAGGTCACAAGCACAGGAGTAGTTGGGCTCTAATGGCGCGTAACAAAGTAGCAGCTGTAGTTTGTCTGGTAAACAACCACAATAGTATGCCGTAACTTGTGCTGGACAAACTAATCCTGCGTTACAACAAGTGCACTCTGTATATTTTAGGCAAACTTACGAGGATCCTGGTTGGTGGAGTGATGTCGTCGTCCTCCAGAGTCTTGGCTCCTCCATCAGCTCTCCTCAGCCAGAGTCCTGGTCTGGAACAAACAGCGCAAGTCTGGCCCTAAAGTCTGGTAACAAACATGTAGTTTGTCTTATTTTTAAGCCCTTTATTTCCAGTTTGTTTGGTTAATACAAACGTACAATCCTTGTTGGTAGAGTGATGTCATCCTCTAGATTCATGGCTCCCCTACCAGCTCGCCTCCGCTCCAGAAACACGTTCTAGTAAGAAAACACAGCGGTAGTTGGTTAACGCATGTCAAAGTAACAGCTGTATTTTTTCCTTTAAGTCAACCATGTAAATAAATACAAACTTACGAGGAATCCTTGTTGGTCGATTCCTAGTCGTCCTCCAGCGTCTCAGCTCCTCCAGCAGCTCTCCTCAGACAGAGTCCTGGTCTGGAACAAACATTGAAAGTCTTGCTTCAACATGTGGTAAAACAGATGTAGTCGTCTTGGTTATGAAGATCCTGGTCTCCAGCCTCAGTCTCCTGTCCACCCTGGCACCACAAGCCTCCGGTCCCCAGCCTCTCAGCCTCGCCTTTCAGCTACCGCAGCAGGTTTAAATCAGCATTTGCCCAAAAATAAACTTAATTGACTCATCTGAAACCGAGTTAGTTAATTGAACTATTATTTTATAACTCAAGGCTAGAAAAGACTTGACAGACATGAGCATCCCGTTTTTGGGAATGAAGACAGAGCAGTCCACAAGTTTAAAGAAGTGGTCAGGCCATGCATTGAAACTGACCTGAGAAGACTCTACTCACAGAGCACTGACCTGTTCTGGAGGACTTCTGGCAGGAGGTGGAGGTCTGGCTCTGGGTGAGGAGGTGGAGGTCTTGCTCTGGGTGAGGAGGCAGACACCTTTGGACAAACTACACGTTACCTTTTTAACCCTTGTACAGTTCTAGAGTATCTTCTACTGTAACATGTGGGAATGACGGCCATTATTTAGCTTTGATATTATCCAGTTGGTAACTCTGCACCAAAGTCGTTGTTTAAAGTCATTCCATTGGGTAGGATTTAAACTTCTGTGGCAATTAATGACAGCAGATATTTAGAAACGTACAAAAAGCTTAAGTAACAAAGAACACTAAGCAGTATCGATATTAAATCAAATATACTCAGCCATATTCAGGTGCTGGGTTTCCGTTGAAGAAATGTCAAATTATCTTCCACCTTGAAATGATTTTCAGCCTTCCCTGCTGTCAAAAAATGGGCCCGCAAGTAGAACGCCGTTTTGGTACGCAGTGAGAGTCCCGTCACGTCATCATGGTTAAAAGTACGGCGCAACCATCGGAAATCATCAACATATGGTACGACGTACGTGTCAGTATGTATTTAATATGAAATTTAAGTTGGTTAAGATAGGGGCAACAATTCCCAATGGAAACCGACTGAAAAATTGTTTCCGTTGGAAACGGCTTGAGGTTACGCAAATACAATCCAGAACGTACCGCCCAGATTCCCTCAGGGGACTCCCGTCCAAACTAACTGCTAGTAGGTTTCTTATGTTTGTCTACAACGACAACCAAGACTACAACGTTCTATGCTAACCATTGGGACTAAATCAAGTGACCGCACTCATAACCTTCCACGGCGGGAAGCACAAACCGTCCGACTGGAATCCGAACATTCCGCCGGAACCACCCCCCAAGAAAAAACAGAACCAGCGCCTCACCTTGAGCTGAACGGAGGAAGATCCCTGAAGTCCAGCGATGGGTCTTCATTTAAAAACACAGCCAACAGACTTACCTTGATGAATCCGTTTGTTGCTGTTGGTAATTACTACTATTCAGTGTACCTTTACATTATTATGCACCCAGTGTGTACAAGTTATATCACTCAAAACCACATGAAGAACCAAACTACCATGTACGTCCCACCAACTTTAAACAATAAAATCATTCAATACAAAACAGTGTCTACATTTTACAATTATCTAGATTATTTAGGGTACAAACCATACAGAGCAAATCTAAACGTTGAGCTCACAGAGAGCCGACCATAGCCCTGCAACGTCACCCTGACCGCCTCATCACCAACAGCAAATCATGCCAGCCAGCCAACACAATGTACAGCTCCAGTGAGAAGTGGGCATCTGAGTGAAAGCACTGCCCATAATAAAAACAGCCCAATTCCTGAACTATCAACCATCTTCATGGATTTAAAGATTTACAGCCTAGTCTGCTCCCTCGTTACTTATAAAACTCTACATCTCCATCACTAGAGTGTTGCATCCTACTCATGGGGGTGTGGTCTGAGTGAGCAGAGATGCATGCTGGGATACAGTGCTGTCTGAAGTCTTCAGTTCTATAGACACGCCCCTCAGGAGAAACCTAGTGTTTGAGAATCTGTCGTGACATCAGTTACATGAGGCTGGAATATCCTTCAAGATGGCGCCAGGATTCTCAGAGGAGAAAGTGCCAAGAGGAAAATGTGTGGGTTCTTCCTCTTAACCAGTGGAACACAACCAACGGTCTACAGAGTACCATGGAACACTTTGAAACATTCTCCTCTTTACACCTTTAAGCCCCAGTGAAGGTTTCCTTACTTCCTCAGCTGAAGAGCACAACTTCAGCTCGAAGAACACACTAGCTGGAGTTCCCGGATTGGTTCTGATTTATGGGAACCAATCGTTCAGCTAGTCCTGTTCGAAACAAATACAGTTCAGCCTGAGAAGACGTGCACTGAGAGCAAGACAAGATCCACAGGGCTTCTCCATCATCCAGCCGGTAGGAAGAGCCATCTCATTACAGGTCTGAAGGTCATCTGAATATCCATTTAGGTCCCTTTCCAACATCAGACTCTCCTTGAGGAATTCCTTTTGGTGTCCATCCGCCATTAATCCTGATCCTAGTCCTAGTTGGAAGTCCACTGATCTGAACACGCTGCTTGCATCCTTTTACACTTGAGTTAGTACTCTCCTTCCTGCCCAGTGTGTTGGATATCGCTCCGGAGCGTCCGCTCAGGGCTCTTCATGTCTACTGGAGTCCTTAAGTAAACGTGCGGCCGTCCATCAGGTATGATTTAGTTGACCATTCCAATATCTCAAGCCAATCACACAGACCCCCGTATGAACAGTATCACTGTCAAAGCAAGCCGGATACACACAGAACCCAGGACAGGCACGTAGAACCCCGTGCCAGGTGTGAGTGAGAGACACACAGTAGAACCAGATGCTCAAAGATCATCCATCTCATGTCAAACCAAAACACACTCACACCACTGAGCCATAAAAGG
>NC_044061.1:21089518-21174518 GCF_902167405.1 Gadus morhua | reverse complement strand
TTCTAGTTTCACGGTGCTATATTGACAGAAGAATGCCGCAATAAAAAGTTGCACCCGTCAGAGACTCTCCGGTTATTTTGATGTCAAGGGCTGCTAGTACACACTGTATTATTATTATTATCTGGCCTCCTTGAAGGAAAGGTCAACAAAAGCTAAAAATTCTCGTTGACACCATTTGCTTTACAAAAGGTGAACCCTGGTTACCTCGTTGACTGAATGTACGCATAACTAGTGGTAGTGGCCCCTGAGAGGGACGTCTGGCTCATGTCTCCATGAGCGGGGGAGACGAGGGCTTTGTGACGTCCAAAAGGAAGAAAGGCCCCGCCTGCGGTCTCCCTGTCTCATGGTACTTACTTTATCTTAGAAGTTAGAGAGAAATACTCAGAACTCCAGTTAGAGTCAGACACTGTCAGCGTTATGAATATTTACCACAGGCACATATAGTGGTATTGTTCTGAATTATTTCAATGCATGTTTTAATATTTGAACAACATTTGTTAAAAAAGGCTCATCCCTTAAACACATGTGGTATATCATGTCGGTTTAAGATCAGGTTCATGAAACAGGTCATGAGTGGATTTTAATCAAAGACCTAGGATATAACTAATGTTTAAGATGTAACTTCCTTCCACTGTAATCATTTTTACTGTAATGTTGATGCGTCTTTTCATTGTAATATTCTTTGAATACAGCAGGGCGGGAAGGTAAGTGTATGGGGAACGGAAGTGCGAGACACAAGAGGTGTGCCCAGTTTCAAGGCCCGTAGTATAGAGCGTTGTGATTGGCCAAGTGCATGTTGGGGGAAGCACAATTGGGGATACTCGATACCCGATGTTGTGTGTTGCGGCATTGTAGTTCTTTGCAAACCAACTCAGGTTTGGTTGTCGAGTATTCGATTTTGGGGTTTTACCCACAGCAGAGTAAAATATGTTAATCGACATGGAAGAACAGCTTTCGCCCATAATGAACGCACTGGTCAAAGCTGCCGTATGTGAAATTAGCCAACTGTTCTCGGAAGGCTCGGCTACCCTTCGCTTACAAATAACTCGGAGCCTGAAAGAAAATGAAGCGCTGAAGTCGAGGATGGAAGTGATGAGGAGGGAGCTGCTTTTTTTGCAGCTTCAAACCAGAACAAATGCATCGCGTGATGCATTGCGTGCGGCAAGTCGTTTGGCCCTGGCTCGAGCCAACATCTGCCGCCAGGGTCTAAACCACTGGGGAATGGTGAGTTGACTTCCGGCTGTAATAAGTGTAAAACAGGAGGGTCCACGTGTTCAGGGGGCAATATCTGTTGTTATGTTAAGTTTTACCATGTTGTAATTTTTAATCATGATTCAAAATTAACAATCAATAATTATGTATATCGGAGAAGCAGGCTACCTCACAATACATGCCTGATATCATCTGACGTTTCCGTTTCCTGCACTTCGAATGGTCTTTGATGTAACGTTTTCTTTATAATTTCCATCCGGCCTAAAGCACGGTTGGAAATTCCCCTCGTCTTACATCACCCATAGATTCTAGGCAGCATAGATTCTAGGCTGACTGCTATATTCCACCTGCGCTGAAAAGCCTGGTGTACTTTTGAAATGCATCATGACCAGAGCCCTGATAAAACAAGACTCAAACTTGGAAGTTGAATTTCAAAGATGGGAACAGTCAAGAGCCCAGAAGGGTTTCAAGACAGATGTCACATTTATCACTCTCAAAAATCAATACATTCAAAACGTAGAAATGTTAGCTGATCAGCTTACAGGGAATGACACGTTTCTCATGTTATTGTCAAAATATAATAATTGTGCTTATCTCGCATGTCATGTTGTGCTCAGATCATTTTGCACTGGTGTTCGTTCAGTGTCCTCAACCTGGTCACCCGTTTGAGCTTTGAGTCTAGGGAGGAGGGGGCTGGAGGAAACATCCCTCTCCAAAACTCTGAATCTGTGTCTGCAGTACACATTTTAAATCCTCTGTGTCAATGTTACATACACATACATTTAAATAGTTTCTTTCACGTGTACAAATACAAACTGTATCCTTTTGTGCATATTGAATTAGGCAAGGCAACTTTATTTATATAGCACTTTTCATACATAAGGCAGACTCAAAGTGCTTCACATAAACATTGTCATACAATAAAATTAAATAATAGATAAGTAAAAAGACATACGAAAAGAAATTAGTAAAATAGAAAGTGCAATGTATTTAAGATCAGATCAACAGTCTCTCTGGTACCCACGTCGGGACTACAACCCGAACTAAAGGAATTTGGTACCCACGTCGGGACTCCAACCCGACCTAAAGGAACTTGGTCCTTTCTTTGGGACTCCAACCCGGATTCTAGTCAATTTCTATTCTAGGACTGTAACCCAGATTCTAGGACTCTAACCCACACACACGTTGGGACTCTAACCCAGACAGAACTCAGGCCTACTGGTCTGTAGTTGTTAATAATAGAGGCATCTAGGCTCCTTTTTTAAAAGGGGTTTAATAACTGCAGTTTTCAAGGCTTTTTGGAAATTGCCTGACTGGAGAGAGTTGTTAACTATCTGCAATATGTCTATTGCAAGGCAGTCAAAAACATTCTTAAAGAGGTTGGTACTTAAAATATCAAGGCAACAGGTGAATGGCTTTAGTTGTGTCACAGTTTACACAGAGTTTTAGAGTCTATAACATTAATGCATGCCGTCCTTGCCACGTTACTTTTGACCTCTCTCTCTGCTCCTTCTCATCACACTTAATTAATGCAATTTCTTTCTCTCTGTCTTTGTTTTCCTCTCTGCAGAAGACAGCGCTGACTTTGGGGACAGCAGCACACAGCGCGGCACCACCTCAGAGAGTCGGCATGTGGACGCCCCTGGCTCCTCCCAGATGTCCGGTCACAGCGAGGAGCTGAGGATCCTGAGCGCCGACGGAAAAGGGGAGGCCCACTGGCGGCAGAAGGCCATGACCTCCTCTTCACTGCGTCTGAAGTGGAGGCCTTGAGCTCCCTGTCTGCAGACCAAAGCGTGACCACGAGCCTGGAGCGCGGCGAGCGGCTGGTCCGCCGCGAGGAGCTGACTGTGCAGGTTGGAGATCATCTTCTCATTCACCATCCAAAACAGAGGCTTCCTCTGTTACAACTCCAGCCCACAACCATAGAAGGCATAAACCTTTATGATTCAATGTGTCGTCAGTGGAGATTGAAAACTATTCTGTGCAAATGAAAGAATTTGTCATGTGTGTGTTTCCTTCTTTATGTGGAAAGCAGCAGACTCCAGACGCCATTTTTGTCAAGGTTGAAGAGGATATTGGTGGAGGCATGCCCGCTGTAGGTTAGTTATACATATTGCATCTATGCAAGCCACCAAACGACCTTGAACATCTGAGAATGTACTAGATTCTACCTGCGCAAAAAAAACCTGGTCCTCTTTTGAAAGCGCATCATGACCAGAGCCCCACTAAAACACAAGGACTATCAGGGCTCCAGACTAATTTTTTTTCACAATGAGCACTGTGGCCCCTAACTGAAAAATGTAGGAGCACAACCTGAAGGTTTAGGGGCGCACAGCGTAAATCAACACGGCAATCCGATTTTTTTTTTCTTCACAAAAAAACAGTGTAATTCCCCGGCGTTCAATCTACCATGTCATAATATTCCTTCGGGTGCTGGTCGGGCGTCGATATCAATTCATAGCGGGGGTCGGGTCGGGTGTGGAATGTAATTCGTGCTACTGTGGGACACGGGTCGGATGCGGTTTTAAGTATTGCTGGTGCGGGTTTGCAAAATAAGATCCGTGCAGGACTCAGGCACTGGCACACTAGCCGCAGGTCAGAAGAACGAGCAAATAGTTTGCGAATTGTTAAAACACGCGTAGCAGGTTAGGAAATCTTTCTCCTTCTCACAGTCGTTTACGCACGCTGGATATTTAATCTCTAGGACCCTCCCCCTCCACGCATTATCCAAACAGTGGTCATTCCCTATCCTTCTAACACTCATTGGTCTGCTACAGAATCCGGATTTGTTGACGCACCCCTTCCCCGTTTAACGTGTAATAATAAAAAATGTAAAAAGGGCAAATTGACTGGTCGCACATGTGCGACTAGATCTAAAATTCAGTCGCACACTGTCACATTTTGGTCGCAAAATGCAACCATTTGGTCGCAGTCTGGAGCCCTGATACTTATACAGTTTATACTAGAATGAGTTACATCTTCTTCATGGCAGACTGGTGTCAGGAATGCTGAGATCAGCTCTGATTCCCAATCTAACTACAGTATTGGTAAAACAGGTGATCGGAAACAACTGTTTACAAAGTACATACTGTATCCCTTTGTGCAAATAATGAATTAATACTTGAGTTAATTACTTTCTCTCTTTGTTTTCCTCTTTGCAGAAGACTGCGTGGACTTTGTAGACCGCAGCGCACGGCACGGCGCAACCTCAGAGAGTCTGCATGTGGACGACCCTGGCTCCTCCCAGATGGTCAGTTACAGCAAGACGCAAAGGATCCTGAGAGTGGCCAAGAGCCTGGAGCGCGGCGAGCGGCTGGTCCACCGCGAGGAGCTGACTGTGCAGGTTGGAAATCATCTTCTCATTCACCATCCAAAAAAGAGGCTTCCTTAACAACTATAGCACACAACCATAGAAGGCATAAACCTTTTATGATTCAATGTGTCGCTAGTTGAGATTGAAAACTATTCTGTGCAAATGAAAGAATTTGTCTTGTGTGTGTTTCCTTCTTTATGTGGAAAGCAGCAGACCCCAGACGCCACTTTAATCAAGGTTGAAGAGGATATTGGTGGAGGCATGCCCGCTGTAGGTTAGTTATACATATTGCATCTATGCAAGCCACCAAACGACCTTGAACATCTGAGAATGTACTAGATTCTACCTGCGCAAAAAAACCTGGTCCTCTTTTGAAAGCGCATCATGACCAGAGCCCCACTAAAACACAAGGACTATCAGGGCTCCAGACTAACTTTTTTTCACAATGAGCACTGTGGCCCCTAACTGAAAAATGTAGGAGCACAACCTGAAGGTTTAGGGGCGCACAGCGTAAATCAACACGCCAATGTGATTTCTTTTTTCTTTTTTTTCACTATTACTAATAAGTATTTTGATAAAGGATGCCGATATTACAATGTGCGGTTTCAAATTCAGTGTCGCATTTTATTGGGATTCTCATCCATGCCAACTGTTTCCACTTGTGCGCGCATGCATTCGACGAGCACGGCAGCGACGGTTTCACGGGAGTGTGACAGCTTGTCGTACCGCTTGACGGTACGTGCGCCTCCCCTCTGCCCGCTCGCCTCTCCATTGAGAATGCAGCAGGCGCGACAAACGCCTCCCGTGTGAAAAGCCCTTTATGGCTCATGAAGTCCTGACCTGGTTCGGGCTTGAAACAGGTGAAAAATAATGTAGGCTACTTTGTCGGACACGGGTGCGGTGCGGGTCGGACGCCTGAACAGCGCTGGTCGGACGCTGGTTTTGCGATGGCGAGCGAGACTTCTCCGGTGCTGGATATGTTATTCAGGAGCGGAGGAGTCAACTAAAACCGTCAACAGTGGATGTGGTGGTTTTTTTGCACAGCAATCTAAAGCACCAGTCAAAACACCAAGAGGTGTCATTCCCCGGCGTTCAATCTACCATGTCATAATATTCCTTCGGGTGGGGGTCGGGCGTCGATATCAATTCACAGCGGGTCTGGCGGGTGTGGAATGTAATTCGCGCTACTGTGGGAACCCGGTTCTGATGCGGTTTTAAGTAGCCGCACACTAGCCGCATGTCGGAGGAACGAGCTAATAGTTTGCGAATTGTTCAAACACACGTAGCAGGTTAGGAACTCTTTCTCCTTCTCACAGAGTGAGAAGGAGAATCCACTAACAGGGGTCATTCCCTGTCCTTCTCACACTCATTGGCCTGCTACAATTTATTTTATAATAATATCTTTTTTTATAATAATGAAACAATTTAAAAGGGCAAATTTACTGTAAATCGCACATGTGACACACCATTTTGGTCGCAAAATGCAACCATTTGGTCGCAGTCCGGAGCCCTGATACTTATACAGTTTATACTAGAATGAGTTACATCTTCTTCATGGCAGACTGGTGTCAGGAATGCTGAGATCAGCTCTGATTCCCATATAACTACAGTATTGGTAAAACAGGTGATCGGAAACAACTGTTTCCAAAGTACATACTGTATCCCTTTGTGCAAATAATGAATTAATACTTGAATTATTTACTTTCTCTCTTTGTTTTCCTCTTTGCAGAAGACTGCGTTGACTTTGGAGACCGCAGCACACAGCACGGCGCAACCTCAGAGAGTCTGCATGTGGACGACCCTGGCTCCTCCCAGATGGTCAGTGAGGAGCTAAGGATCCTGAGTGTGGCCAAGAGCCTGGAGCGCGGCGAGTGGCGCGTCCACCTTGAAGAGCTGCCCGGGCATCGGGGCGGCCGCAAGGGCCAGGCCCGTGTCTTGTTTGGCAAGGGTGTTCCCGACAATACCAAGATGACCATGCCCACCCACAAGGGAGAGAAACCGTACGGCTGTGACCAATGCATGAAGCGCTTCGCACGGAGTGCCCACCTGAGGATCCACATGAAGACTCACACCGGGGAGAAGCCCTACAGGTGTGACCAATGCATGAAGCCCTTCACATGGTTAGGCAACATGAAGCGCCACATGATGACTCACTCCGGGGAGAGGCCCTATAGGTGCGACCAATGCATGAAGAGCTTCAGTAGAAACTCCCACTTGAAGGTCCACATGAGGACTCACTCCGGGGAGAGGCCCTTCAGGTGTGACCAATGCATGAAGAGCTACAGTAAAAGCTTAAGCCTGAAGATCCACATGAGGACTCACTCCGGGGAGAGGCCCTTCAGGTGTGATCAATGCACGGAGAGCTTCATTAGAAAATCCAACCTGAAGACCCACATGATGACTCACTCCAGGGACCCACTCCTGGGAGAAGCCCTACAGTTGTAAACAATGCATGAAGCTCTTCAGGGCAAGCTCTCACCTGAAGGAGTACATGAGTATTACTCACTTTAATTAAGATTAAGTCAAGATTAATTTTATACCCACCACTTGAAAAAAAATAAACTTGAGTTGAATTATTTTGGCCCTTCTCAATGCTGTAGACTGCTCCAATTGCATTGGCCTTCCCAACGTTCAGCTGTCAATTATTTTTGTATACTAAGCATATTTGACCGCTTTCAAGGAAAGTGGATTTTTTGCCTCTGATTCACGTCTTCCGCATCACATCATCAACACCATCATCAATGGTGTACATGGTGCAGAAAGCTTTTCTGTACATTGCAGAAAACTTACTCCATGTAGCAACACCTGTGTAAAAAAATTGTGAGTCAAAAGAGCAGATTTCCATAGAGACAATGAAAATCACCACAGTACTTAAGTATTGTATAGCACTGCTATTAAAGGTCTTACTGTCAAGCCACTGAAAATGTGCCCGTCTTTTCAAATAATTGGTGGACACAATGTCTCTGAATGTGGAACACACCAGAGCCAATGTCTGGTAGACATTATGTCCTTCCTGGATCAACACCTCTTTGAGGATAACATAAAGCACAGATGTTAGCATCTGTAAAATATAGGTCAGGAAAAATCAATCTTATTAACACATTCCCCTGATGTTTAGGTGTACAGGATCTAGTTTAAAAAAAAAGAAAGATTACCTCCAATATGAAGCACCTGTCGGTGGTAGGAAGTGGACCTGTTAAATCGACCCCGAGGACGCTCCATGCTTCTTTGACAGGGATGGGATGGAGGACAGGTGCCACTGTTTTAATTTTTTCATGCCGCTGACAGCGAGCACACTCATCAAACTCATCAAAAAAATGTGGTTCATCATTTGCATATTCTCCATAAGCCTTGCAAAAGAGATATTTTGGTTACTGGTACCATGCCTGGGAAAGGCTCATTAAAAATCCTGAGCAGAAGTTCCAGTGACACAACTGAGTACATAAGACATCAGCAAGATTAAACCTTCACACTGGATCATCTTCATCCAATACAAAAGGGTCTACCTGTGAAGACATCATTGAATAATAATACTTGTAAACAATGAATCTGCTTACAAGAAACAAGATTGCTTGTGTAATCAGAGGGAAAACATACAATACTAAACTCGGCCAGACCAACTATTTGTTTTGGCGTGTCTTGCTGACCAACTGGTGTAGCAGACACTTCTGGTGTTTGGTTCTGGTTCAAGTCATAAATAGGTCTGTTACTTTGCTGTTTCATAGTCATAGCACATACAGCCATACTACTTCTCCAACATTTAACTAGTAACTGCAAAAAGGTATATGGTAATCTTTGCATCTATACAATTTTCCACACTGCATTGTTGGATTGTTAGCAGAAAGTAATGCAGATATCATGTACACTAGTTTTTTGTTACATTGTTGTAACTTGTGATAGGGCTTGCATACCCTACCCTCTAACCCTTAAAGTACTGTTCTGAACTTTACACACACACACACACAGACACACACACACACCTGAATGATGTTCCAGAATAGCATTTTATTGCAGGACATTATGAAGTTAAAATGAAAACTGCATTTATAGAAAGGGAAAAGGCATGGAGCTGCAGGCTAGCATACGGCAACATTACAGTACGCCTCTGTAGTAAAGTATAGCTTTCTTAACACCTTAATGAGGCTCCTTTTTAGGCTGAAGTTTATTATACAAGTGCATTTCAGTTCACGTATCTCAGCAAATAATTGCAACACAAGCTCTGTAGAAAGGCTTCTTTAACTACATCAAATAAACCATCAATCCTCAGTTAAGGAAAGCTTGATCTCATCAACCCACTCCTTTGAAAAAAAATAAAGCAAGCTTTTAGTATACAACGCATATCCTGCACAATAGCACCGGCAAGAACACACAAACAAAACAAACAAACAAAAACAACAACACAGGATCAGATTGTCATTCACAAATCTGTTCAACTACACGTCCACCGACAGGACGGAGTTATATGTTATGCACACAGCAGTGCTGACGGTAACTTACTCTCGCTGGTTCCTTTCAAGACAACCCAGTCTACAGTGCATCAACGGACAAACATGTTCAAGACCAGAATTGCTTTGAATTCTTTGCAGTCTTGAAGCACAGACCTGCAAAACCTTGCTACATGTCAGTGACATTGTACTGTGCTTAGCACAGTAGGACCACAGAGAACCCACTACAAGAAAGACCCACCCTCTGAGGGACTTTAAATG
This sequence comes from Gadus morhua, assembly GCF_902167405.1. Classification (NCBI taxonomy): domain Eukaryota; kingdom Metazoa; phylum Chordata; class Actinopteri; order Gadiformes; family Gadidae; genus Gadus; species Gadus morhua. Next base: position 21,165,287 of record NC_044061.1, on the reverse strand, counting down.
ATCTCTAGTTAATATACATTTAGAATTAGGTTGAGGATTCTCTCACATAGAAGGGTGTTTCATAAGAAAATAAACAGTAGCTATGTTTATCCATTTCTAGTGGGTTGGCAAACAAAAGAAATACACATTTCCCAGAAGCAAATTCAAAATAAATAGACATTTTTCTCAATGATTTCCCTAATAATTATTTATATATTTAGATATAAATGTCTGTATATATTTTTATATGCATTATATTCTAGATGAGGCGTAAGGACTTTGGCAGTTATGGAGAGGAGAACCGAGGAGAGGAGGCGCGTGGGAGGGCAGCCTCCTCCCAGCCCCGCTCGGGGCAATCATGGAGGTTACACGCCTAGAGACAATCTGGGGGAACGATAATCTGGGATCCAGCCGTCCTACTGGCTATAGTAGAACAATGTCTTGGGGGGAGGGGGACACCGAGCCTGGGCCGGACACCTGGACTGCTGGGGTAGTTACGGAGATAATCTACAGAAGAAAACATGGATGAAGCTCTTAGAGGCTTCTTAAAGGTTGACGTTTACAGTCTGCACGATGATGATTTGTGACTTTTAGAGACAATTTTCAGCATACTACTGCTGGCCGAGTTTGTGTTTGAGTGAATAGGCCTCTGACTAACATGATTGGTCAAAACAAACATGAAGTGAAAGCAATGGAAAGGCCCCGTTCTAAAGCCTGATTTGGGGGACTAGGGTTATTAAGCCTGGAGGCTTATATGCCCTCACAGAGCACACAGCCGGTACAAATGAAGGTGATTGCAAGGCTGGCAAACCGAATCTCCAAGGTGTAAGTTAAAACACAGTAAGTAGAGAGAAGAGATTGGGAGGGAGGGAAACAAGCAGACTAAAATACAATTGTCATTTGTTAATAATCGGATCACCCTCAAGCACCAGACACGACGACGACGGGCTGTAACTGTGACAGAATTGGCGGTCCTACTGTGGGATACCCCCTGCCCCAGACCTCACTCCCTCGCCTCGTCCATGGATCATGAACCCTCTAGAACACATTCCTTCCCCAACACTCCCTTCCCCTAATAAAAATATAACTATGTCGGCTTTTGCATCGTCACCCAGCCTCGTTACTCATCCCAGGGCTGGTTGCCAAACAGTAAGCAGTGCACATATGACGGACCTGGGACCCGGATCAACGCTAGCATCACAAGGCGGTACGAGAGCCAAGACGGCAGTCAGAAACAAATAATTTTTTTAAAATCACATAACACACCACACCCATGTATATAGACAACACGTGACGGCACGTAGACACGGCAGAGACAATGTATGCTGGCATGTGCTTGCGAACACAGGAACACAAACACCGGGGCCACAGCTGTAGAACCTAGCTTGCTTTATGCTCCTTTCACTTTGTAACCGCGTCCCTCCATGTGGTGATGGCGTCTGCGGGATTAATCAGGCCCCTGCACAACAGGAAGCCACCACAGACGTTCCTTCACCTAGTCAGGGGTGGTGGAGCATCTCCTGATAACCCCCCTGGTGACACCCAGTCCTGTGAACACATGGTGCAGGACCTTCCTGGGAGACCCACGTAGAGTCCCAGTGTAGGGCTTCCCCCCGTCCAGGGAGGCCGGTTGAGCCTCGGAGGCTCAAGTCTAGAGGGGGACGCGGGGGAGGCATGAGCCCCCCCAGGGGCGGGGTCGAGTCAAACATGAAACATTAAAGCTGAACTTCCGGGGCTCGTATGGCCACTGAGGCCGGGGACCACCGGTATGCATCTTTCAACGATCGGCGGTCTCTTTCGTTGGACGCCCAGCGGCATGTTGTGAATCGCCCACATTGACGTGGACAAGGTGGACAACAAGTGTTCTGCTACAGTGACTTCAAAAACAAACGAGAGGATCCACGACATCACTACGCACACCCCGAGAGGCAAAGATTAAGATCATTTGATTCAAAACACTTTTGTGACAGACCCCCTGGGACATCAGGAGGGAGCTTAGGGACCGTCAAGGTCCATGTCGTCGATGTCATCAATGACCCTCAGGCCCCCCCCCCCCCCCCAAGGCTCGGCCGTGTGGGGGGCTCTCACCTCCACCGGGGTCCCAGAGTGGGAGAGGCCGCCGAGGCCGTCCCTCCAGTCCTCCACAGACTCCTGTGTGTCGAAGAACTCCTCGGAGGGCACCTCCGGGGACTGGGGCGTCTGAGCGCTGGAGCCCGCCTCGCTGCCGCTCTCCCTGAGCTCCGGCAGCGCCGGTAGAGAGCCCGGCAGGCAGCAGTAGCCCTCCAGGGGGGCCAGAGGGAGCTCGGCCAGGGGGGAGCGAGGGAGGGTCCGACCCGGACCGGGTTCGGCGGCGCTTTCGCCGCGGGGAGTCTCCGGCGCGCCGGGGCCTTCCTCTGGCTCCTCCTCGTGCCCGTGTTCGGGTTGTTCTTCCAGGGCTGGGAGAGCCAGGACCGAGTGTCCCAGGACCGAGAGACCCAGGGCTGGGGGGCCCCGGGGCCGAGTGGGGACCCGGGGCTGCAGTCTCCGGGGCCGGGTACTCTGGTGGCGAGGGGTTCCCGAAGGTCCCCTGGTCTTCAGGAGGACAGAGGCCGGGGCCGGTCAGGTCCGGAGGTCGCAGGGCGCCGACCGTCGGCAGACAGGAGCCGTGGTGACAGGCGTGGGCCTCCTCGCCGCCCTGGGGGCTGAGGGCCACCTTGTCGCTGAAGCTGAAGCGCGGGGAGGTGTCGGCCGCGGTGGGGGAGGAGGGTCCGGCGCTGGACACAGTGCTGGAAGGACCGCTGCTGTCTGCAGGGGAGAGAGGTGGTAGTGAAGACGGAGTAGGGTGTGGTTGGTGTATGGTGAGGGGGTGGAGGAGGTATACTGATGGAGTTCTCCACGGGTGGGTCACGACCCGACAGCAATCTGACCTCTTTAGAGCCATCTTTAGAATGGAGCCCGGGTTTGGATGTTATTCCATGCCATGTATCGATGGCTTATTATTTAATTTAGCCCCAATTGTTAGCCTAGGCTAGTACACCTTTTTTGCTGTAAAATGTAAAATTGATTACTGTAAATTTTGGAAATAATTAAGAGTAAACCAGTTGAGAATCACTGCGATTTTTCAATTATGCTCTCTGTACTACATCAGTGGTTGAGGTAGTACAGAGAGCATAATGGAAATCAAATAGCCCCTTCAGGAACTAAAGTATGTCAGGAGGTGGTTCTGTTTGCATTCCTCTACATACAGAACTACTGACAAGATGATAATTGGAATAGCCATTGCACAAAAAATCGAAAATAGCCTTTTCAGCATAAGTACATGCTTATGATTTTTAAAAGTGCATCCAGTACTTAATGAAACATGTTGAAATATAGGTTGGTCAAGAGTTTGTTGTATGTTTTAAATTCATAAAATGAAATGCTTTTTGTTTGCTTGAATTTAGGTAGCAATTAGCAATTATTATATATTATTAGTCTTTTGAAAGAACAATATTAGAAACAAAAGCCCTTCTTCGTGAACCACTGCATTGCTGAGAATCATGCTCGACACAGTATCAAGAGATAAGGACACCAATTTGACAAGGGAACTGTCTGGCAGCCACTGCAAATCGTGCATCCCATAAATAGATAACCAACAGACACCTTAGGTGCTAGAATAGAAACACCAAGGGAGATAGTGTGGCAAAATATCTGAATAAAAGGCCCCGGTTGTGGAGGAGTGGTGGTACTCACACCAGGCCGGCCTGTCGGACCGGGTCTTGAAGGAGGAGGAGGACAGCACTCTCTGGGGGAGGTACGAGTCCACGTTGGGCTGGTTCTGCGTGTCAAACATGGCCGACAGAGCTGCAAGGGCAAAGAGCAGCCGAGAGATCCGACGTGTTATAGGGACAGGCGTGATCTTTCCCAAGTGGCCGAATTCGAGTCCCTGGCAACGTTTCTCCTTACCCTGGGTGGACCTGGCCTGTGAATCTCCGGCGTTCTCGCAGACGGCGGTGAGGAACTCGTTGACCTGTTTGAGCGAGAGCGAGTTGTGCAGCGTCTCCAGGGGGTAGATGGACGGCACCATGGAGCAGCCCTCGAAGCCTGCAGCAGAAGGAGGATGCGGAAGAGAGAGTTGGGGCCAAACGTGGGAACCCGTCCGGTCACGGTGAGAACTGGTCTAGCGGCCACTTGGAGCGCAGCTTATCATCCATAGTTAGTCACCCCGTTCAGCCTAACCCTGCCCTCCTGGCAGCCTCCTGGCGTGCTGGGTGAATTGGAGAAAGCATGCCCTAGGCTGGATAAATGTCTCAAAGCTGCCCTGGGTGCTACAGGTTCCTGCAAGGTCCTGGAGCTTCTATTTCAAATCAGGCTTGTAAGTCATACAAAATGTCCTGCGGACCCCGTAGAGGTGGCTACTTTAGCTGTACAGGATGGATGTCTTCATTGTGTTTCAAAGGTGTGACCGTTACAAGCCGTTTTAGAAATCTGCCTCTTCTCACATCACAAGTGGGCGAGTCCACCTAGATGTATGCTTGATAGATCAGTCTACCAGCCTCCCCAGTGGACTGTAGCAAACGTTGTTCATCCATCTGTCATCCATCTAGGTGGACACCCCCACTTGTGATCAGAAGAGGCTGTTTCAAAACAGCTTGTAACGGCTTATCACGCCTGGTGGTACAATATGTCACCTTTAAACATGGAGCGCACCTTAAAAGAACAAATACCATTTTCTTTTTTTTGCCAAGCTCCCCTTCTTCTAGTCAGTCCAAACAGCGGCACACACAGCACCACACAGCAGAAGTAACAGCACCACCACACAGAAGTCAAAGCTGTTCATCCACACGACGACAGAGGGCACAACACATAACTCAGAGAGAAATCAGCCACTGTTAGTTTACACCAAACGTGAAAATCAAAACCACTCGCAAATACAACATTTTAAGAACCGCAAGAACTCAAAGAAGAAGCCTTGGCTATTTTCACTTGAAAGCACATTCATTAACGCATCCAGGAACAGAAATCCACATGCGTTTTTCCTATCCGAACCAGTGGAGGTGTGCCTTCAAACAATGCAACGTTAGGTGTTTGTACTCTGGAGGAAGACACATGATGCATAATAACAATGCCTTTATGTATGAACCAAAGTGAATAAAGTGGACTAAATAAAAGGAGCTTATAGCCCTATGTGTCCATGGGTATTCAGCGACGAAACAGACGTGTTTTTGTTAGGGAGACTGAACTTCAATCATGCCAGTTAAAACATTAAACACATCCAAAAACAGAGGGAAGTGAGGCTACTTCGAGCTCTGCAACGGCGGGCTCACCAACGGCCTCTTGCGGTTTGCCAAAGTTCCCGGGGTTAGTATTCAAGCACAAGCTTGCATACAGCAGAACTGGGAGAAGGGATTGTCCGGCAAACGTGGAGCTCTGCTCATAGAGCCTGGCTACGCCACGCAGGCTCTTGGCTCAACCTTCCGGAGGCCGTACAGAATGAGTCAAGCATGCAGCAGCAACATCAGGCCAAGCCGGCGGCACAGAGGCGTCAGCTGCGCTCACAACAAGCCCACACCAGTCAGCAAGCAGAGGCGCCTCGATGGCTCGGAGCGGAGGAGGGAAAGAGGGAGAGAGAGAGGGAGGGAGGGAGAGAGAGAGAGGGAGGGAGTGGCCAGGGGGGGGAGGGCTGACCGTAGATATACTCTAGGGGGTCCTGGCCGAGACGAGCCAGTTTGCGGAACAGGCGCAGGTGGTAGGAGCACTGGTGAAGGTGGTGGGCTAGAGCCCCGTCCAGGCACAGGTGCCCCCCACGGCTAAGGTCAATGGAGAAGCGGTTCAACAACTGGGCCACATGGTGGTCCTCCAGGGGCTCTGAGGAAGAGGAGGGACAGGGAGGAAGGACAGAACAGTGGAGGAGGATGAGGAGGGAGAAGAGTGCAAGGAGGGGCATGAAATGGCCGAATGTGAGCTTGGGGGGAAAGGGGGGCTGGGAGAAGGCCGTGTGTGGGAGGGAAGACAAGCAGAGCATTTGGAAGGAGGATGGGAGAACTCAACGCAGGGTGGAGTCAATGGTGAGAGACAGGAGTGAGGAGAGAGTGGGTGGAGCGACCGGGACGGTCTGCGGGCTGGGCCGAACGACTGGCAGGTGTGTGTGTGTGTGTGTGTGTGTGTGTGTGTGTGTGTGTGTGTGTGTGTGTGTGTGTGTGTGTGTGTGTGGTGTGTGTGTGTGTGTGTGTGTGTGTGTGATGAAAACCAACAGCTTCTCTGCTGCAGGTCACACTGAAAACCATTTGTCTCTTGACACAAATGTCCCCTATCTCCACTCAAATAGGATATTTCAAAAGCCCTACAGAAGTCATTAACTGAACCACTCAACAGGGTTGATTCTATTCATACTAGCACCATGTTCATGAGTGTTTCAAATTTTATGTCTATCTACCACCAAATTCGGATTCAAAGTAAATGTGCCCACCACTAGAAAGCCTATGTAGCCATTTGGGACAAGAGACAATGTACCCTGGGATATGTTGTCTCTGAAATTACGATTTTAATTATCAACATTTTATCGGTCTATAGCATTGTCACTCAGTCACCGCTTGAATTGGTGGCCTGCATGGAAGCTAATCATAATGTGATAATGCAGCCAATACACATAATTAATAAAATTACTCTTACTTAAAGGGGTGGAAACTGTCACCATCTGGCAACACTGCACACTTAGTGGTAGAAGTAATAGCGTAGTAGTATTAGTGTGGCTAATTCATTGAAGCATCCGATTCTAGCAAGCGTGATGTGGCCGGACAAAAGATGGACCGATTTCTGATCAAATAAATTTGCAAAGTTGTGTGAAAGACCAAAGGAGCGTGAAAGAATTTGGGAAATGGAGACTCGGAGCATGCAGCAATCGAGAATCAGACAGCAGGTGTTTCGAGGGTACGAGCCATACAAGATGAGCATAGGAAATTTCAAGAAAAATTGACAGACAACTTTTTATATGTCCTCCATGGATCAAGCCCTTTGTGCTTATTTTGCAAACAAGCCTCTTCCGGCTCAAGCAAAGTAACTTCAGCCAATTCCTACTGAGTGAAAGGAATGACGGATATGTGTTTGAGCCAGAATACACTGACCAAAAAATCTTACAGCATAGACCACAGCAGGCAAATGTGCAATGGTATGTTCCGACTTTCATAAATGCAGTATTACTAAACCACTATTTCCACTATAGACTTCTCATGCACTTTCAGCGTATCATTCAATGAAATAAAAAGGATCAAGGTTAAGGAAATGGTCATTTATGCAGTACCGTCATTAATAAAGCAACATTTTCAGTGTTTACACATGTAGAATCAGCAAACTTAACCATGGCAGGCTCACAAAGATACCACTAAAACGTTCTGGCCTTCAAACATACAATTCAAAATACAGAACGGGACAAAAGTAGCTAAACTAATATTGTGTCTTTCTCTCGAAATGCTGTCTAACCTGTGGACGTAAACAAGTTTCCATAAAGGCAGACTCAACTGGGCTCGACCTGCACATGCGCCACAATGCACCAGGGAGGTTAGTCATTCACAATTTCCTACAAGTCGCATTTGAAGTTTACTCTGAGATGTTTATGCTGGTTTTACTTCCAAAGCTTGGGACACTGATCTTGGTGTTGTCATCATGGCCAATCAATATCCTCCTGTTCTGTGATGTAAACATATGCTGTGGATAGCTCAGCAGGCAACACACATAAACACTGCTTTATTGGAAGCATCTAGACTCTTAAGTTTAGCCTCAGGTGTAATATTGACTTTAAATAACTGTTTTGGGTCAGACTTTAAAAAATGTATCCATATTATACAATCATCAAAAAGTGGTGAATCCCATCTGACTCTTTTATGTACAACCAGGACACTCATCATAAGCAACACCTTCCAACAACACTTGAGATCCTTCCTAAGAATGATAACACTGCTAATTGCAAACCAAAAGGTAGAAACAGAAGGAAGGAGTGGGAAGCCTTTCGCCAGAGTTAGAGTTAGTTTATCCCAAACCCTGAAACCACGCAGTCACAACATGAGTATGAAACAATGTCTTGAAAGTGCAATCTCGTGGTTAGGGGAGAGCCGCCTGCGTTCTCAACAAAGCAATCTCGGTGAACTGTCACTTACATACTCCTCCAAGAATGTAAACAAGTTGAGATCCCCAAGGTCGAATCCTACAGCCGAGAAGGCAACCTTGATCACCTCTCTGGATATAAAATAAGAAATATACATCATGACCTGTCTGGTATTATCTCTCGCCAGCCACATCCAGGAAAAGCAATCTAGACTCGTTGTAAAATAAAAACCATTCAGTGGCAATTCTGATTTTCTTTCCAAAGAAAGGTGAAAACAAAATCCAAGATAACTAACATGATTTAAACATCCTTCCCATCATTTCGGATCTTGTAATTTCAACATGTATGATTAAATATTTGTGCTGAAAAGGGTCACTAACTCTTCATGAAGTTTAAAACACACAACAAAAAAACCAAGGAACCAAATGCCATTCAAGACAGACACTGAGTTAATGGGACAAACAATGCTTTAACCCTTTCTCTGTCAGCAAAGATTGAGCCAACATTTCCCTGTTTAATACTTATTTCGCTTTCGATCTCGTTTTGATATGAATTGTTGATGCATCTCAAAACAGGCCGCAGTATAACTGGAGACTCGGAAACCTAACGTATACAGGGAAGGGTTAAACATTTCGCCGTTGGTGATGTTCTTGACAAATGGACTCCATTCCATCATCCCCCAAGACGACTATCACATGGACTTTATACATCTTTTGATGGTGTTAACATGTGTGTATATTTGTATATACATACATGCACTCACTGAGAGATTTCAATCGTTGGGGGTGATGGGGAAAGATTTACAACAGCCCTGATGAAGGATGTGAAACAGGGTTCCCACCTGCAGATCCCTACGCTTTGACCTACTGTGGTAATGCTGTTCTCAGATCAGGGGGAAGCTCATTGAGGTCATAGATATGTTTCGATTACATTAGTTTGGAGATCGTTTGACCCAAAAATCAAAATCACGATTATATTTGGTTAATTTCATAGCCCTAGTAAGGTGTGCCATCTTGGGGAGGTCAGGTCATCCAGACCGTAAGAATATAGATACGATCAACTCTTAGAGCAGGGATGTTCCTGTGAGCACGCTGTTTTAAAGAACCCAGCGCTGACCTTTGAGTGAGAGTTTCTGATTTGCTTGTAGTCATGATACTCAAGGAGGTATAAGTAGGGTATAAGTTAGGGTTATTTCGTTTAAAGGTCCCATATTATACCACCAGGCGTGAGTGTGATTAGCCATTTTACAGCAAGCCGTTTTAGAAATCTGCCTCTTCTGACATCACTAGTGGGCATGTCCACCTAGATGTGTGCTGGATAGATCAGTCTACCAGCCTACCCAGATGACTGTAGCAAACGTTGCTCATCTATTCGTCATACATCTAGGTGGACACGGCCACTTGTGATGTAAGAAGAGGCATACTTTCCGAACGGCTTTTAACGGCTAATCACACTCATACCTGGTGGTATGATACGTCACCTTTAATAGAATAGTGCTATCGGAGGTTAGATCAACTAATAGAATAGCTGTTAAACGCATGCAGAGAAAACGCACTGAGGCCTATCCTGGGGGGGAAAAGCCTCCGGAGAAGCATCAGTCTGCGTCGATACGCACCAGAGCTGAGTGGGAACCCCGAGTACAAATGGGAATGTGAGGCGGTGCTAAAGGAGTGAGGTCCCAACCAATGGGCAGGCTACTTTTTTTTTTTTGCAAAGTTAAAAATATTAAATATCTAAAAATAATGAATTAATTATAAATGGAAACGGGAAACTATTGAAGGGTGTTGGGCCATGATGGAAACCGTGAGAAGCAAAATGTAAACGCTTTGCAAAAGAAAAACTAATGTATTTGAGTCATGCAAGACACAAGGGAGGTGAGGAAGTGGAGATATACTTGAAAAAAAGGGCAGACATACCATTAGTCGGATACTGTGCAAACGACACAGAAAATCGTTTTACTGCCGGCATAGACAACAACTCTGAGGAAATAAAAAACGCTAATGTTACCGTAAAACCTGAGCTACTGGTAAAAAAAATATCCCAATCAAAATGTATTTCCTCTCATATGTGGAACATGGATTCAACTAAAATAGGCCTTTAGAAAAATGAAAAAAATAAGCAAAGAAAGGTGGATTGCTGCATTTGAGGTCTATAGGATCCACGGTGATGTGTGTCATTAGTTAGTAGGCCCTGACTTGCACTGCATTCTCAGGACTGGACTTCGATTGAATATCTTTCAAGACAGGAAGGGATGAAATGATTTCAAGAAGGGAGATGAAGAACGACGAATGAGGAAAAAGTGAGCAAACACAACCAGGGTTTGAAGACAAGCCTACGCGCCCCCCCCTGCCTCCCTTTCGCCCCCCTGCTTGAGTTCAAACCATGGAGAGCTGTGATGGGAGTGATGGGAGCTATGGACCCAGCTAATGGGTAAAGGACATTAAGGCTCTTTTGCCATGGACTGTTAAAGACAGACAACAATGGACACAATGTCACCCAGAGGATGATTCCCAGTTTAGGCTGGAACATCTCCCAGTGATTAGGTTCCACCAACGCATACAAAGAAAAGGGGAGAACAAATCAAATAAAAACAAGAACAACCAAACAATTCATGTAGAGACCAGCCAATAACGGGGCCACTTATATTTGCCCTTTTTGACAGGTCAATATTCATATATATTACGAAAACGGCAAGGTGGCTGAAGAGCTCCACCTACGATTTGTCTTAAACCTCTTGATTCCATCAAATTAGAAACAAGATGGAGGATGAAATAACACCAAGATGAGAGGTGACACTGAGTAAGAACATGGTGGCTGGGAGAAGACAAACACTACAGTGACACCCAGTGGATGGTGGCTGTGAGGGGACAAACACTACAGTGACACCCAGTGGATGGTGGCTGTGAGGGGACAAACACTACAGTGACACCCAGTGGATGGTGGCTGTGAGGGGACAAACACTACAGTGACACCCAGTGGATGGTGGCTGTGAGGGGACAAACACTACAGTGACACCCAGTGGATGGTGGCTGTGAGGGGACAAACACTACAGTGACACCCAGTGGATGGTGGCTGTGAGGGGACAAACACTACAGTGACACCCAGTGGATGGTGGCTGTGAGGGGACAAACGGTACAGTAATATCTATTGGACAATGACAGACACCACGGAAGAACAGCACATAGAGTTTGTGGCACTCATCTGTTGAGTTATCATTTTGATTTGTTATAGATGCACAAAGATATCAATGAATGTAAAAAAAATGTGTACGACTTTTGTGAACAATACACGATTGTGTTATTTTAACAGGGTGCACTTTTGATATTGTGGAGCGTACTAGTTCCGTACTGACATTGTTATTCGGCACACAGGAACATTTTACTTATACTGATGAAAATGTAAAATAATATATATTATTATATTATATTATTAATGAATTAAAAGTGTCATATTTTTTTTAAATAATGCTCCAGAAAGGATGATAGAACGTGATCAACAACACAAATTTGTAACCAAAAAATGTAAAACATTAAATTTTCTGGACAAAAACATTGAAAGTAGGGGATGCAAAATGATCATATGGTCAAAAACTAAACGACTAAGCACGAAAAAAAAAACACATACCATCTTTGTAGGACTGACTGCCGGAGGAGTATTTTTTCCGGTTTGTGCGTGCGTAGTCCTGCAGGTTGGGGGCGCTAGAGGAACCCCCTAGGACCGTGGTGCTGAAGAGCCCGGCACACTGAGACCCTGCCAGGGTTTGAGGAGGAAGGCCAGGGGAGGGGCTGGTTAGTCACTACTGCTCTACATGCAGTTATTCATCACCAGTGACTCACTGCAGCTAACCCCCCCAGAGAGAGAGAGAGAGAGAGAGAGAGAGAGAGAGAGAGAGAGAGAGAGAGAGAGCGAGAGAAACAAAATACAGAGAGACAGAATAAAGAAGCAAATGTAAAAAACAAAGAGAGAAAAAAGGAAACAAATAAAGGAAAAAAGCAAAACAAAGAATGAACCAACAAAAGAAAAACAAACATACAAACAAACAAACAAACAAAATAAGAACGGAAAGATCATAGACAAACAAATAAGACAAATAAAAAAAGAAGGATACTAATACAGAACACGAGAGAATTGTTTTAATAAAAGGAATGAAGGAACCAAAAAAGAAACAACAAAAAGAAAATAAGAAACTCCACAAACAACCAAAGGAACACAGGGCAGGGCGAGAGGGAGAGCCAGGCCTGGGCCGCTGGGGGAGGCTGCGTGGCTCCTACCCTCTGACCCTCTGGGAGGCTGTCTGCAGGTGTTCAGAGACCTCCTGCTCAGCACGCACCCGCCCAGACAGCAGGATTAGGAGGCCGCTGCCGCCGAGCCAGGGGCTCGTGTGAACCCGAGCAGCCTGGAATGTGTAGGGGACCGTGGGACACTGGGACAGCGACCCCAGGGCTACCCACGGCACTCAACATCCAGCTTTAAACTGGTTTGGAGGCAATTTGAGGGGGACTTTGTTTAAATGTGGACTCCCGATTTAGGTAAAGTAGATGCAGGGAGATAAATGTATATTGTTTAACATATATTGAATCAGTCATTATACAATCCTGAAAAGGGCATTAAACCCTTATGAATCACGACTTGGCCAAAATAAATTAATAAATAGCAACCAATACAAAAATGTGTTATGTGTGCTGACTATATTTATAAATTCAGTGTTTAAATGACATTTCAGGTGGTCTCGGCACCAACTGAATGAGCTGCACGGCTTCTTTTGTGCATCAATACAAATGAAAGACTGTATGACACGGATGCACGCACGCATACACCAGTTGCCATGGCAACACAGCCTAGGGAGCACACAGACACCTACCTAGTCCGCTCTGCTTCATCTCAGGTGACTGACGAGTCCAGGTGGGGAAGAGACGATAGCTGCCCGCTTTAGACGACGAGATCTCAGACAGCACCTGGACACACACACACACACAGACGCAGACACACACACGCACACACAAACGAACACACGCACAGTCACAGACACAGACACACACGCACACGCACAAAGACACACACACACACACACACAAAGTGATTCCAATATAACTTCACTTATAACTGCACTTATGACAGGATATAACCGGATATAACTTCATTTAACGTCATCACTTTCTATGGTTGCGAAGAATTCCTTAACCCAATGAAAATGAATAAGCATTATGTGAATAATGCAAACAACAAGAGTATAGAATCGACCAGAGGGGCTCTCATGCTAAACACGAGACTCAAAAAGAGAAGCCCTGTAGAAAAGGCCCCATGTTTGAAATGCATAAACCACGGCGTGACGGCGAGTCAAGGCGCCGGACGACAAGCCGATGCCAGTCCCAGTCCCAGGGCGCCATATGAATGACCCCGATGTCGTCCAGGCTCCCTGATTGGCCGGGGCCCTCCTGGCGTGCGCCTCACCTCCATGGAGCCCGTCTTGCGGTTGCGTACGAGCGGGGACTTCCTCTGCATGCTGATGGGCTCCGACAGCACGGCGGCCCCCTCGCCCTCCTCCCGGGTCAGGTCTTCCAGGCTGCCCGGGTCCGTCTGCTTCTGCCCGTTCTGGGGGGGACAGCCCGTCACCAAGGAATACATACACACACGACACATGCACCCCCCCCCCCCCCCCCCCCCTCTCCCCGACACAGCACCATTGGGGACAGAGAGGTCAAACGGCGGCGCTCTCCATCTCGCCGAGTGCTTTGTCGGCGTTCATCGCTATCAGCGAGGGCCCCGTGTGACCTGTCAAGATGACAGGATCAAACCCTCACCCTAACCCTCTAACCCTAACCCTACAGGAAGGGCAAACGGCTGCGCTTTCCATCTTGCAGAGTGCTTCTTCAGCATTCATTGCTTTCAATGAGGACCCGGTTTGACCTGTCAAGATGACCATTTAATCTGAAGTGGCTGGAAGGGGAACACGTGGCAAGCTGATTCACTCTGTCACACGCGCACTGCAATAAGATAAACCCCAACAACCCGTTCCAGGGGTAAATAGATGGATGGATGGATGGATGGATGGATGGATGGATGGATGGATGGATGGATGGATGGATGGATGGATGGATGGATGGATGGATGGATGGATGGATGGATGGATGGATGGATGGATGGATGGATGGATAGGAACTTTATTAATCCCTCATGAAATTGCACTTTCAGCAAACTACTGCCATGTTAAAAACAGAATAGAGTAAAAAACAAGTATAAATGTGCAAAAGTACAAAATGCAAAAAATATATATATGCAGGGAAACAATATATAAGAAGAATACAGGACAATATTCACATGAAGGAGTGCTTCTACATTGCATAAAAACAATGCGAGAAAATAGTGTATCAAAGAGCCAACCGGTGCTTGATCCAGTGTTATGTCATGCAGTAGGTGGTGGGTGTACCTCCGAGGAGGCGGGCCTGAAGCCGAAGCCGGTGGGGGCGTTCTCCTCCTCACCGACCCCTTTGACCCCCGGGCTGAAGTGGAGCTCCACGTGGAAGCGCTCCTCCGACGAGATGTCCTGTGGAAAGGGAGGGCCAGCAGACACGCCAGATTGGAGATTGGAGAGCTCATACTAGGGCTGTGCAATTCATCAATTTTTTTTTTGGGTCAAACGATCTCCAAACTTTTGAGTAGCAACTATTTTTTTTAATTATTAGCCTAACCCTAACCCTAGAAAAGCTGGATCATTTTTTTAAATTATATTGAATATTTACTATTTTAATATTTGGTATATTTTTTCCATAAGTTCTGTTACAAAGTGTTTTATTGAGAGATATGCTGAATAAATGTATCGTGTTTTCAAACTCAGAAATAATTGTTTGAATAATCGTGATTTCAATACTAACATTTTTCCCTTAATCAAGCAGTCCTAGCTCATACTCCACGTTGCGTCACCCTCAGGGCATTTTCAGTTCCTAGATACATTGTTGAAGGGGACCTATCATACCACCAGGTATGAGTGTGGTTAGCCATTACTTGCCGTTTTCAAAATGTGTAGCATTGTGTCAAACCTGCTTGTAATTGCTAATCACACTCACACCTGGTGGTATGATATGTCCCCTTTAAAAGCATTTGAGGAAAACTTTAAAGGTCCCATGGCATGCTACTTTGTGGATGCTTAACTATACATATCATTGGGCCCCTAACACAGTATCTGAAGACATTCCCGAAATTCAGCCGTGGTGCAGAATTACAGCCACTACGAGCCGGTCGCTCATTGAGCATTCCCCAAACGCGCCCTTTCGGTGTCTGCAGCTTTAATGCAAATGAGGAGGAGAGAGGCGGGTCAAGGAGGAGGGTGGGGGTGTGGCCCTGAGCAGTTTGCGGCCACGGAACCATGAGCTCTGTTTACAGAGTGGATGTATCGCAATGGCGAGGCGCACACAGCCTTTAGCCGTGTTCTGTAAATATTCGGGAGTCCTTGAGCTCTATATCTAAATAATATCATATTATACATAGATATCTATATCATATAATATATATTATCACGGCCAAAACCTGTGTGAGCCTCCAGAATATATTATGGATCTCAAAAGACTGCGTCGGGTTCTCCGACGTCTCTGGTTCTTCCACGACCACATCAATCTGAAGTGGACTGAACCGCGAGCTGCCCGGGCAGCGGGGCTCAACGATGGCTGAGATAACCCCCACTACAGTCTCGTTGTGGAAATACGAGAGACGTCAGAGAACCAACGTGTTATGCGCCATAACACCAACAGCAGAACGGTTATCCAAATAACAAAGAAGTGTACAACACTTGCGTTACAGTGTGTGTAATCACACACACACACACACACACACACACACACACACATGTGGTGCTCGCAAGGTCTTAGCTCATTGTCTCATTGGCGGGCCAAATTCTCTGGGCGGGCAAGGGCAGGGAAAGGGGAGGTAGCTTGGCCCCTTATACCGAAATATAGGGCCAAATTCCAAATCAGTGAGCTTCCATTTTATCAAAGGCGAGCAGAACACCTAGTGCTCGTTTTACACCGAATGCAAATTTTAGCCACTAGGGGGCCATAGGCAGGCTAGGGGAACACATATTAATGTTAGAAAACCTCATAAAGTGAGGTTTTCACACCATGGGACCTTTAAGGGAAGTAGAACCAAAAAGTAGAACCCAAAAGTATACCTTTTTGTTGTCCTCGTAGAGCATTATGACGATCTGGGTCATGTAGTTGAGTTCAGAGATGGCACTGAGGTAGTCCATCGCACGCTTCCACTGCTGGTCCTTCTCTTCCTAAGAGAGACACACAGGCACGCACACACACACACACACACACACACACACACACACACACACACACACACACACACACACACACACACACACACACACCAACACACCAACACACCACACTTCAGTCAACTTTCATCAAACAATCCACTTCTGGTCCCTATTTGTAAAGGTGCAGGTCTGAGTTGGTGAGCTTTTTTGGCCAGTCTGTGCAGGTGGGTTGTGCTAGGGTGAGGGTAAGGGTGAGGTGCGTGAGTGAGGGTAAGTTGAGGTGTGTGGGTGAGGGGTAGTGTGAGGTGTTTGGGTGGGGCTCAGGGTGAGGGGGAGGTGCATTGCAGGGCTCACATCCAGCAGACCCCCGTAGCGGAAGACGCTCAGCAGCGAGTGCACGTGGCTCTCGCTCGTGAAGTAGAGGCGGGTTCGAACGTGGCGTCCGGGGGACATCACGCCACGGGAGTACCTGAAAAATAACAAAAACACATTCAAACCGTTACACAGACATCTCTGTCGGCTGTTGACTAGGGCTGAACGATTAATCAAACTCAAACCAACATTGTGATGTCATATAACTTTTTTTTGGGTTGGTTGGGGGTCGGTGCAGGGGCTTAATGGAAAGAGCAGTTTAAATGTTGACTGCTTCAAATGTTGTGTTGGTCAAAGTATAGAATGATTTATTGCTTGTTTAGTGAATAATACAGAACATAAGGAACATTAAAAAGCAAAATCCCATACCAAATCGCAGTCACAACATCGCAATTTGATTATTGCCCTGAATCGTTCCGCCCTACTGATGACCAGCATTGAGAAGGATTTTGTTCGAGGGAAAACATGAAAACAATAAATTGGCACACATTGCCAGCTGTCCAGTTGGCCCAGGTAATTAAAATATAACAATGCGAACGGTTCATCTCAAACCTCAAACATGTCAACCAGCCAAGCACTCCTTATTACAGAAGAAATGTTCCCAAACAATCCTATTTCGATTTAGTTGGTGAATGAGGCCTTGCAAATCTATTGAATACAACAATAATGGACTGCATTTATATCGCGCTTTTATCCAAAGCGATTTACAATATTGCCAGACAGTCACCCATTCATTCACACATTCACAGTGGAGTCAACCATGCAAGGCTCATCAGGAGGGGTTCGTGCCTTGCTAAGGTACACCTCGACACGCGGAGGTTCGAACTACCAACCTTGCGGTTACCGGCCAACCCGCTCTACCTCGCGAGCTACCGACACCCCTAATGTATTTCTCATCCAACACTACTGCTTCACAGACAAGCGACAGAGGTGTTTTCCCCCCGACAGAACCGACAGTCCTCGGGCCCGGGCCGGCCCTGGAGACTCACAGAGGGTGCAGCTTGTTCACCGACTCGTCCTCGTGGGTCCTCTGGAGGTCCATCTGGATCTTGCGCATCAGCGGCAGGCAGAAGGCATGGGCGATGTCCAGCTTCTCCGCCTTGTTGATGCCGTATTCCTGACAAGCACACAATCACACCACACATTAGGGCTGCTTGATTATGGAAAAAAATCATTATCACGATTATTTTGGTCAATATTGAAATCAAGATTATTCTTAACGATTATTTTTGAGTTTGAAAACACTCAAAAAAAAAAACACAAAATGTTAAAATAGAAAATAATGTACAAAATATGTATCAAGCTACAGATTTACATTAAACAATTAATGAATATTAATATTTTATTAGTTTGGAGAACGTTTGACGCTCAGATCAAATTAGTTTAGTCGCACAGCGCTACCACACATCACTGGGTTTGTGTTTGTTGTCGGTCTCGTCTGTGTGTACCATTGAGAAGGTTCTCAGGGCTGAGTAAATCTAGAGTGTAGCTGAGATTTAGAATGCTGCGTCGATGTCCAAGGTTTTGAAGACATTATAAAATGATAGCTTGACATGCAAAAGCAACCTACAAACTGCTATTGTTTGTAGCTAGCTATTGCATGTTAAGCTGTCATTTTTGTGCAACGCGCTACAACAATATATAATCATGCGGTGAGGACATTATCCTTATCAGTGCGTTTCTTTGACTTGGATTTACCCATAGGAAGGGTAACTGAGCATCAAATGCGTGTTTACAGGAGCACTCTTCTATGCACCCGAACACAAGGCCCTACCACACATGTTTGGAGGGAAGGGAAAAGCAATAAACCCGCAGGGGGATCAGGCAGAAAGCACTAACACACCCCGGGTTCACACAGATAAGATACCGTACAAATGGAAGGGTTGTGACTGATTTCATTGTTGTTTGCTGCAACAGCCCCACACAACATTGAAATCTTTTACAAGTGGCTTTTATCCAAAGCAACTAGCAGTGAATCAGTTTGTTGTTGCTGTTGTTGTAGTTTAAGATACATTTATTTAATGAGCAAGGTCATGGCATCTTACTCCAGGACACCTACAGGCAGGCTGTGGACTTCATCGGGGCTCGATACTGGCTCCTTTTTCCGGAGAAAGTCAGACAAAACTGAAACACTGCGCTGCAGCCATAGACCCTCCCTAGACTGGGTACCCCAAGCCCGTTCTGTCGGCGATTTGAATTTGCCCTGCAACAGGGGCTGGAGAAGAGCAATTATTCACTTCCTGTTTCCGTTCCGCTTTTACTGGAGCAAACGGCAAGCTGGCTTTTCCCCCTGGCGCGCTATTGGCCGGTTTAACATTGGGGAGGCTTACAATTGGCAAGCAGCCAATTGCGAACAGAGTCGTTTGAACTACGCCTGTTGATCACGCCTCTTGTGCTGAAGAAAATGACAGCAGCCTCCCCAGACCGACGTGCAATCTACGATTGAGCTTGGTCTGGCCACAGCCAGGCTATCGCCTCCCCTCACCTGGGGGATGACGATGTCGGCCAGGGCCCGCGAGAGGCGGAACAGCTCCAGCGTGTCCTCTAGGCCCAGCGAGCCGTTGTGGATCACGTCGTACTTGACGCAGTCGTAGATGTCGGGGATCTTGCTGATGTCGTAGCGGCCGCTCTTCATGCGGAAGTCCCGCTCCAGCTTGGACCAGCGCTGCAGCATCAGCTCCAGGGACTCACTGTGGTAGAGCTGGAGGTCTGGGCCCAGGGAGAGAGAGACAACGGTGGGGAAGAGAGAGAGAGAGAGAGAGAGAGGGGGAGAGGGAGACAGAGACAAAGAGAGAGACAAAATAAAATAAAATGGGTAAATATAGAATTATTTATAACATTTGTAAATTTATATATTAAAAAGTTAGCACATATATTCTTCAAACTAACGATAATGTTTTGACACTTGATGTCATGTACTGAGCAGCCCGGGTTTATGAAGTAAATGGTAAACGGACACATTCACACACCAACGGTGGAGTCAACCATGCAAGGCGACAGCCAGCTCGTCGGGACAAGTTATGGTTAGGTGCCTTGCTCAGAGACACCTTGATACTCACCTAGAAGGAACCGGGGATCGAACTAGCAACCTTGGGGTTACCAGCCAACCCGATCTACCTCCTGAGCTACTGCGGCCAACAGTCAAGTACCGAGGTGGATGGTTGGCTTTTGGCGGCGGGGGATGTTGTTCCACGGCGGGTGTGGTTTCATCTGACCCAGGGCTTATTGATTATTCATCACACGCCACAGGGACGGCTGTTTTCCACTCACCCGCAGACGTGGGGTCCTCCATCCTCTTGCGGATCTGGGCCGTGAGACTCTGGATGAGCGTGTAGACCTGGTCACACACACCCACGGGATTCTCCACGATCTTCATTGAGTTCACCAGGGAGGCACTGGTGGTCGGCGCAAGCTGAGGAAATATACATAAGCAGTTTGGCACGTTGATGAGACTGATTATCAATGGGAATGCACCGACTAGAGTGGCCTCACTTGTCATTGGAAGTTTGCCTGCTTTAGGACATTGAATACTGTCCCAAACGCCTTGGCTCAAAGGCGTTGAACATAGGGAGACAGACACCGTCGGGTAACGTTCATCACAATAAACTATATTTATTGACAGGCAGTTCCATAAACCAACACGGGCGCAGAGAAGACAATGCGATCCGCTGCATGGCCGCTGCATGACCCTACAGGCAGAGGGAGGAGTAGGCCTAGCGCTCAAGGCACAGAGCGGGGTCGTCACAATACAAACTCGTGATCGGATCTTTAGGACCTGGTCAAACGGTGTTGATTCTTGAAAGGAGAAGCCTCTGTTTCCAAGTCTCAGAGTGCAAAGCGGATGTGACCGGGGGTAGAGTTAACGATATTCAACGTTACTTCACTTTTGTCAATGAGTGATTCGTGTGTTAAACTAAACACAGATTGAACAGGAAAGTCCCTCTTCTGTGTTTCAGAAAATTTAGCAGACGCTTTTATCTAAAGTGACTTGCAAGTACATTTGTCATAAGAAAGTGAAAGAATATATCGCTGTCTGTACAAGGATGTTCATAGAACCAAGCGCAAAGCAATATTAATCGCTACGTTAACCCATTCCCCGTATACAACAAATGTAGCCAGGATAAAATGCTACGTAACTAAATACTGTAACTAAATAGATATTAAATCATGACATTGACAAGGGCCATTTCGTTTCAATGTCGGTTGGGTCCACAAGACCGTGACAACCGGTTACAATGAGAGCCACAGTCACGATTGTGAGGAGGGCAGGCATATTGGATCACAACAAAAGCTGGATCTGACCTGGGGTGTCCACACCTGTTAATGTGTGGGCTGAGATGGCAAAAGAGGTAATGGAACAGAGCCTTATTCCAAACCCACAATAACGCACAGCAAACCACAGGGTAGGTACCATACGTTCAAAAAGGACGCCAAAACATCAAAGAAAGGGCTTCCAGGATTCTTGAGCCAACAGGACTAAGTCCTCCTAGCTCTAATCATATTTCATTAGCGGCTCACTGGGAGATCAAACTAAGCAGTAGCTACAAACCGGGTCATAGTTTGGTTCATAAGAAGTCCTGAGTACCAAGCCGTCTCCGGATCTCAACGTCCTATTGGACTTGGCACTGCAAGATAGTACAATGAATAGGTGAGTAATCGACCAACCCCTGCTAGAGTTCACCCTACCATGACTAGATAGGTACACTAGGGTTAGGGTTATCTGTAGGACCTATTGGATTCCACATCCTAGGACATGCCTTGACACATGTTCCTTTTCATTGAAACATGAATGACCTGTGCTACTTTTGATTAGCCCACAAAACATTATATATCTCTACTAGGGCTGAAAGATTTGGGGAAATAATCGAATAGCGATTATTTCGGCCAATATTGCGATTAGGATTTGGCATGCAATTTTTCTTTTTAAAGTTCCTTATGTTCTGTATTATTCACCAAACAAGAAATTATTCAATTAACTATTGAATTGTAAAAAAAAAGAAGAAATCAAGAATCTTACTGAACTGGAGATGGTGTGTATTTGTGGGTGTGTGAGAGCGATTGTGTCTGCGTGTGTGTGTGTGTGTGTGTGTGTGTGTGTGTGTGTGTGTGTGTGTGTGTGTGTGTGTGTGTGTGTGTGTGTGTGTGTGTGTGTGTGTGTGTGTGTGTGTGTGTGTGTGTGTGTGTTTGGGGGGGGTCACCTTGTCATAGTCGTCGGGCGTGAACTCCTGGTCCTTCTGCATGATGTCGTGCAGCCGGGCCTTGACGCGGTGCTGGCAGCCGCTCAGCGAGTCGCTGTCGCTGTCCAGCAGGCCGTTCATGTTGGCGCTCTTCACCATCTGCACCAGGATGGGGGTCAGCTCCCCCTCCAGCGCCAGCAGGCCCTGGCGCACGCACACACACACACACACGCACACGCGCACACACACACACACACAAACACACACACACAGACAGAGACACACACAGAGACAGAGACACACACACACACACACACACACACACACACACACACACACAGACAGAGACAGAGAGACACACACACAAAAACACGCACACACAGTGGAACAGAGCCACACACACACAAACAAAAATGCACTCAGACACACACACGGACACACACGAATACACACAGAATCACACTCAGAAAGAGACACACACACATACATATAGACACACAAACACACACACACACACAAACAAAACGATGAATCGCCGTTAAGTGATGTCCACATCACCACATCTCTGTGATGCAATACGTCAGCGTCGACCCCGGCGGTGGCCCCCCCCCCCTTCACCCGCTCCGCCGCCGCCGCGCCGTTACCTTGGCGAAGGCGGCCGCCGTCATCTGAACCCTGCCCTCGTCCGACGCGTAGATCTTCAGGTCGTGCCTGTATGTGCTGTGTAACCGTAGCAACCCGCAGCCGGGGAAGCCGGCGTAGTCTCCTGGAGGGACACGGGAGGAGAAACAGAAACAATGGGATTAGAGGGGGCTCAGGAACAGGCCCCTTGTCGCCATGGCGACCGTCCTTGGCCGGAGTCTGGAGGAGTTAAGTGTTCGGCGAGGGGGGCTTGTTGACGCAAGTGGGGAAATAATGGGAACAGTGTAGAAGGAGGTGTGGGAGAGAGTGATTGCGTGTGTGCTTGAGAGAGATGGTGTGTGTGTGTGTGTGTGTGTGTGTGTGTGTGTGTGTGTGTGTGTGTGTGTGTGTGTGTGAGAGCAATTGTGAAAGCTATTTTGTGAGTGTGTGTAAGAGCGATTGTGTGTCTGTGTGTGTGAGAGTGATTGTGTGTGTGTGTGTGTGTGTGTGTGTGTGTGTGTGTGTGTGTGTGTGTGTGTGTGTGTGTGTGTGTGTGTGTGTGTGTGTGTGTGGTGTGAGAAAGAATGTGTGTGTTTAAGAGCGACTGTGTGTGTGTTTGTGTATGTGTCTATGTGTGTGCGTGTGTCGTTCCAGTGACTTTTGGGGAAGCAGACGTGCGTACTGCGTCAGTGTCTGAATCATCCTTCCTGCACTGCAGAGGTTTGCTGAAAGTCTTCAAATTGACGTGTATGGGGATTATGAGAAGTGACAGCCCCCATAAACAAACATACTCACGCTCTCTACAGTCTAAGTCCAAGGGCTTTTGCGGGCCGTTAGAAAAGTCCATTAACTCTCGTTTCTGTTCTCTCCTCGCTGCTTGTGTTGACTTTATATGGATCAGTGGGAGCAGACAATAGCTACGGGTGACTACAGTCCCTCAAGGACAGGAGTCACAACATCATTGCAGCCAGCGACAGCCTTCACACACACATAGTGTATTATAAACAGAGGTTCTCATCGCTGACAAATGATTCACTTAAAATCGACAAGCAACCACAGATGCTCGAGGAAATATTATCATCATGAAGTGATGCACATGTTAATGTGACAGGAAATAACCTCTGGGCTACAGAACTGGTTGAGCAATCATTTGGTGGGGAAGGGAGAGGCACTGGATACGTCCTACGATAATAACATCCACCATTTAATGGTGTTCTCGTAGGCCAAACTGCACCATCCAAAAGAGATCAAGCGCAACGTGAGAATATATCAACTGGCCTTCCATACAGGATGTGTGTGTTTCACCTTGTCCCCCGGGGTACATGCAGCGGAAGGCGCGGCCCAGCTCCTCGGCCTGTACCCGGCCCGCGGGGGTCAGCTCTCCGCCCCACTTGAGCACCAGCAGCAGGGACGGCCCTTCCTTCCGGGTGTCTGTCGGGCCCAGAAGAAAGCACAGCGCGTGTTTGAAGCGCCGCTGCTCTGAACGGCGCGCCATAGCCGTCCACGGGGGACGACTATGTAAGCAGAGGAGGGCAGGTTAACTTTCCGACGGGCTCGGTTTGATTTGGCCCACCTTCCTCCTCGCTGGAGGTCTTGGGCTGTCCGTGGGGCAGGTAGGTCAACTGCACTTTCCTGTTGATCCCGGAGAAGTGGCCGTACCTGTGGCGGATAAGCGACCAGAAAGGTTTGAAGGTTTACCGTATCTGAAAAAGTCACGTTCTAATTTTGGCTACAAAAAAAAAAGGTGCCTTGAAAAATGTATATACTAGTTTACGAAGCATAAAAGGTATGCCCTGGAATGTTCCATTATAACTAGGAAATAGATCATTGCATAAATACAGCACACGTTTTTTATGCTATTTCTGTGTTCGCTGCTTTACATCCCTGAGCCTTCAACCAGACTTTGACTACAGACACAAGATCCTAAAACTCAACGGAGGCAAAGGGCTTGACGGGAACAAGGAACAAGGTGAGACTCACATCTCTAGGACCGTCCTTAGCTGCTCCAGTTTGGACTTCTTCTCCTCTATCTCACAGTCAGTGTGCTGCCCCAGTTCTGCCAACAACTGTCTGGTGATGTCCAGCACCTCCTGTCAACACACAACACGGCCGACCGTTAAGAGAGCTGCAGGGAATTTTTCCGTAATCAAGCAGCCCTAACGTGGGGTCGTGGCACAGACGTCGTGTTGTCTAAACGCCGTTTGCTTTACCTGCAGCTGTCTTGGCTTCTTGAGCTTCAGTTTCCCGGTCTTGTAACCAGCGTATTTTTCAAAAAGCTCGAAGAACCTGCAGCAACACAGAGTGGAGGGCATTGAAGTCCAACCCAGCGACGTGACTGTGGCCGTGTATCACCGGCTAGGAAGGTTTCCAAATGTACAAATTCAAGGACATATTGCAAGGTAGACTGTTTCGTTCAGGAGGAAACCGTTCAGTTCTGCACCTTTATCACTGAAATACTAGCCGTTTTTTCTTGGAAGATAAAAAAGAAGGGCCGTATTACAAATAAACATCAGATCTAATTTGAAGAAAAAGGGGACTTTAAAGGTAGTGGTCCAAGCGACTGAGAGAGATGTCTTAGAGGCCATTGAATTAAGGGGAGGAAGAACCTACATTGGATTACGAACTTCCATCTTCATCTTCTGTTTGGGTGTTCGGTCGCCATGCCGGATAACTGCGATGACACAGCGTAGCTCCATCCTGAATGGGACACGTAGAGCATGAAGGTCATTTACATCACAGCGTTGCTGTTCCTGATTGGCCGACAATGTCCAAAGGGAGTGCCTTTTTGTTCGATAATGGGAGTCCTTTGCCTGTCAACAGTGTTGAATCAAAGCGATTCAAATACAACATTAAAATAAACTAAAATAAAAAAATAAAAATAAAACAAATAAAACTATAGACCAGAAGTTTCTGTGACAACAATCTGAAAAAACAAAATGCTTACAGCGCCACATAAGAATATTTTTTAATTTCCCTGCTGAAAAAGTCGATAATAATGTATAATATATAATGTCTAATGTTCCAAATTGGGAGAGAAGTGGTCCACTCAATTGTTGGAAACTGTGGTTCAAGCGGAACAAAGCACTCCACCGTCCTGTTAATAATGGGCTTCCCATTAATGGACCAAACAAAGGAGTTACACAGTAATGTGTTCCAACTACGCATACACGGCACACTCGAAGTCAAGCGCGTATTTCACTGAGCTTTCGCTTTGGATGCAAACGCGTGTCATGCCATCATGTCAACAATCTGTCAACATCCACGGGTGTGATTGCTGCTCCAGGCTGATGGATGCGGTGCGAACAGCACACAACCTCACTCACATAACATCACTTTAGCAACCGTGGTGGTTAGCGAGGTCCCCCCTTCGCTGTAAAGCGTCTTTGAGTGTCTAGAAAAGCGCTATATAAATTCAATCCATTATTATTATTATTATTATTATTATTATTAATAAACGCAACCCCATTTCATTTAATATATTCCCGTTGTTAATTCTCACACAAAAACAGTGTTTGAATCCTTCCACAACAAACACAGGGTGACCTTTGACCCCGGGGGGCCACTCACATGGTGCCAGATGTGGTGGGGACGATGGGGATGTCCTCGGCCTCCGTGGGGATGGACCAGGGGATGTGGAACTGGGGAGCCATCTCACGCATCACGATGTTCCTACACAAGCACACACAGGCACGTCAGCACAACAGACCCGCCGCCGCTCCCCGCGGTCAGGGGATTGAGTGTAGTCCAGCCAGCGTACACAGGCTGGGGGGGGGGGGGCCGGGGGGGGGGGGATGGCGGACCACAGACAGCTGTTACCCCAGGATCTTGGCACAGTCGTCGTAGTACTTCATGGACTTCTTCACGAAGCTGAAGCCGTTCACGTCGCACACGTATGAGTGGCCGTTGGCCCGGAGGAGGTCGAAGCCGCACACCGTTTGCTGCCGTGGGGGGGAGGGAGGGAGGGAGGGAGGGAGGGAGGGAGGGAGGGAGGGAGGGAGGGAGGGAGGGAGAAAAAATAAAGAGCGTGAGAGAATGAAAGAGAGAAAAAGATAAAAGGGAGAATGACAGTGAGACAGATAGACAAACAGAGAGAGACAGACAGACAGACAGACAGACAGACAGAGACAGACAGAGACAGACAGAGACAGACAGACAGACAGACAGACAGACAGACAGACAGACAGACAGAGACAGACAGACAGACCGACAGAGACAGACAGACAGACAGACAGAGACAGACAGACAGACAGACAGACAGACAGACAGACAGACAGACAGACAGACAGACAGAGACAGACAGACAGACCGACAGAAAGACAGACAGGGACAGACAGAGACAGTCAGACCGACAGTCAGGCAGAAAGACAGACAGGGACAGACAGTCAGACAGAGACAGACAGACAGACCGACAGAAAGACAGACAGGGACAGACAGTCAGACAGAGACGGACAGACAGACCGACAGAAAGACAGACAGGGACAGACAGTCAGACAGAGACGGACAGACAGACCAGTGCTAGGTTCTGTAGAACGCTGTGTACCTGCATCCAGAAAGCGGCCCCGTTCTCTCACCTTGAAGGCCAGGCACACCTTGCGGGCGACCAGCTTCTCCATGGCCGACAGCATGACGGGGTAGCGGATCTCCTTGCCCTCGCTGTCCCGCTCCACCTTCCCGTCCAGGGCGGGGGACTTGCGGGCCTCGGCGTGGGCGTAGTCGGGCCCCACCGTGTACACCTGAGGAGCGAGCATTAGTCACATCATCATCCCGGACAAGCAGAGCAAACCACGCACACTACATCCCTGCTCAATTGTAGGAAGATAATATTACTTTAATTTACTTTTAATTACGACACAAACGGGCATGATTTACCAGATATGACGTAGGACTGCTTGATTATGTGGAAAAATCATAATCCCAATTATTTTGGTCGATATTGAAATTATTTAGAGTTTGAAAACATGACGCACATATTCAGCATTTCTCTCCAAAAAAACACTTTGTAACTGAGAACCTTGAATTTTCCCTTCAAATATATAAAAAAATGTAATAGAAAATGTTCAAATATAAAATAATGTACAAATGTTTCTGAAAAAAAAAAAAAAGATAAATTGCACTGCCCTAATATGACCCCTGTCAAATTAAATTGTTGTGTGCCGTTCATAATGTCCTCAAAATGGAGGTATTACAGACCCCTTTCACAGAGGCATCGTTGTTTGACAAACACAGGTGTCACTGACCACACTAATTAGGGATCTGCTCGGCTACTCTCATGTACCAACGGCACGGGTAGCAGCCTCATCTTCACTGGTTTGGTCTGTGTGACGGCACACACAGGGAGCAGACCCATAATTAGTGTTATGAGCGACACCGTGTGTCCTGCCCAGACGCCTCTGTGAAAGGGCTCTGTAACTCTGACATTCGAAAACACGATACACAGCCCCGAATCATTAGCTGTACTGTACTGTACTGTACTAGGGCTGAACGATTAATCGAATTCAAACCGACATTGCGATGTAATAGAACGCGATTTGCAAATCGCAGGGGCTGCGGTTAAAATAAATAAACATATTTTTTCTTTTACAATTCAATAGTTAATCAAAGATGTAATCACATCAATCCATGCATCAATTCATCACAACACATAGGCCTGGCCAAAAGGAAAGAGCAGTTTATATGTTGACTGCTTCCAATGTTGTGCTGGTCATACTATAGAATGATTTATTGCTTGTGTTTAGTGAATAATGATAACAATCACAATTCGATTTTTTCCCCAAATCGTTCAGCCCTAGTTGAGAGCCTAGCTGTCCTCTTGGAGGGTGTCTGGTGTTGCAAACACAACACGGTTCACCCACAGGGAACGGGCGGGCCACGCTACCTTCACGTCGGTGCCGTCCGTGGGCATGAATTCCTCGTAGATGTAGGAGCCTGTTTTGCGCACGCTGCTCTCTGGGGAGTACACACTGCTCCGGCTGCCGATCTGAAACCACCCGAGCACAACAGCAGCTCAGTTGGAGGGAGCCCATCTAGCCCGGGGGAGGGGGGGGGGGGTAGGTCTAATTTGGACAGCGGTTGGATAAGCAATTATTCATTTTTTGCCGTCTTAAATTGATTCCTGCTAAGGCCTGAAAAAAATAAAGTTTGGTTCCTGTTGGTTGTCAGTTGAGGTCATGGGTAGGTAGGGAATTTATTTATTTAATTATTTATTTATTTATTTTCCAGCGGCAGCGAATGGTAGGTAGGTTGTTTTCATTTAAAAACGAGGGAATGCGCTCATCCTTGTACAGAATGAAGAGGTGCTGTACAAAAACGTAATTATAGTTTGCATCAAAAAAATTTTTTTTTTTTTTTTCACGATCATAAAATAATTTGGGTCGCACATAAATTGACAGGGTCGGTCGGAAACCGGAACCGATTTTTTTTCTTTTTAGGCCTAAGTATCATTTCAGTCGGATTGGACTATTGCTGTTGAGATACTGCTATTACTGTTGTTACTTACTTCATGGATAATGGGGGGGAGGGTAAGGGGGCCTAAAGGTTGCAGAGGCTCCACTAACACATTCCAAATATAACATTACTGCTTCCACTACGGAACGTGACCTCTGTGGGGGGGGGGGGGGGGGGGGGGGTGGTGATGGTGGTCGGGCGTGGTGGTGGCGGTGGTGGTAATGGGGTGTGCGTGGAGCTCGATCCTCGAACTCCAGGAATTTGAGACTCAAAAGGCAGGGAGGAGAGGGTGGAGGGTGGCGTTCCGGGCCGTACGAATGGCGGCGTTTGAGCGCATGCTTTAAGAAATCCACACCTTCCGGAAGAGCCTCTGGCTGCCGCCGCCCGCCGAGCTGGGGTAGTAGATGTAGACGTTGTGGTCCTCGGCGCAGACGGGCTTCTCCACGAAGGGCTTGGGGAACACCTCCCCGTTGACCTCCACCTGGTCCTCCCCCTCCTGTAGGCTGCACTCTGTGGAGCCGCCGCAGAAAAAAACAGCCAGACGGGGAGTATGAGTGTGTTACAGTACTGTAACACCACACGGTGCAACAGTGTGCCTGCTTCTTTCAAATCTGCTCCAAGAGAGTAGGTCAACCACTCCAGAACATGTATGAATCAGCCTCCCATAAAAACAGACTGAGATTAGCTAACGACATTTCCTCCGACCCCAACCACGTCATGAACACTACGATGAGTACAATCTATTACCATAAAATCTGAGATATATTGGGTTCCAACATTCAGGAAGGTTAGACTGAATCACTCTTTTGTTCACCACGCATCCTCAAACTGAATCAGGCACTTAATCACAGATCAAATGCACGTTGACGGGCCTTAATTGTTGTCGTCTGTTGTTGTAATGTCATGATGGATGGATGTATTTTATTTTAATTTTTGGGCCCTGTCTTGATGCCCTGTCCTGATGTCTTGTGTGATGTTTGTAAATAGAGCTGCTGGGATGCAAGACAAATTTCAGACCCAAAGTTCAACTCTGACAATTAAGTGCTATCGTATCGCACCATCGTATCGTATAAGGGGCGGACTCACAACGCACATGCTGCGCACTCACACACACACACACACACGAACACGGTTTCGCCACCCTTCCACATGGAGCGTGGCGTTTCTTTGTATCGCCATGAATGGAGTTATAGACAAATTTTAGAGGGGGAACATTTACGGTGACGGCTGTGCCACACATAACTGAGGGATCAGCTGCTTCCCCCCGGAGACTTAAGTGTCTACTTGTTACCGCGTTACAGACAGAGCTTGAATACCGGAGGCAGCAAGTCACCACTTGCAGTGTGCTACACACTGCGTCTCACTCCCATTTAGGAGCCCTAAATATATACTTGCATCCGGGCGCACTGTTAAAATTGATAGCCTCGAGGAGATGGCCGGACAACGGTGAGGTAGTGGAGAAAGTTAAGCACTCATGGGCTCTTCTGCGTCATCTGCTTTGGGCGCACATGGCGTGCACTGAAGCATTGCGTGCATGGCATACACATACAGCTTGTGTATTAACAAAGCATTATACTGCAAGGGATGTGTCCAAGAAAACATTGCAATATTGAGAATGAAATCATCACAAGGCCTGCTTACTTTTTCTCCAAATCAATTATTTAGCAGTGTTGCATATAATGCATTTACATTTAGATGTCCGACTACTTAATCATAAAGGGACAAAAACAATCCACCAGGATGGCAATATGTAGCTAGTAACTAGCTTGTTCATTAGCTCTGTCCTTGCGCTCTGATAAAATTGATAGCCTCGATGGTCGAACAACGGCAAGGTAGACAGATCTGCCAGTCGTGGAGAAGGAGTTTCAAATATACTCCCACTTCTGTGCCAACACGTTCCAATACTAGAGCTTGAGTTGTTATCTAAAATGGTTGTGCAAAAGGTCACCAAACAGATCAGAGAGCAGTGAGGGACTGACCATCCGGGTTATCTGGGTCTCTGTTCAGTACAGCATAGCGCGGCAGGTCAATCCCTTCCTCCTGCAGGATCCGATAAACCTCCCTCCTGAAATTAAAACAAAGCAATCAATCATTGAATCGCACCAGGCTTTAACCCGCTTCTACTGCTCCCTTTGGGGATATCCATTGTTGCGCGGTACGGCTTCTGCAATCAATGCAAGCTAAGAAGTGGAAGATGGGTTGTACCTGTCCTGTATGTAATACTGCATGTTCAGGTCATTGATGAGCAGGGGGTTTCTGAGCTTGGCGTAACTCACAGCCTTATCCAGGGGAAATCCTGTTGAAGAGAGCACAGGGGAGTATTGAAGACAAACCTCAACTTAAACTCATCTTAAAATATCAACTTATCTGTACACAAGTACACAATTTCACTTTTGTTCTCCAGAACCACGTAGTCAATAAAAAAGCAGACAGTTACATTACAATGTGATCAACCAGTTGTTTGTCAAATGTGATCATGTGCTGCAGAATTACAGTCTCCACCCACACAATGCAGTCTGTTACCCTGTCCGTATCAGCTACCGTATGTTGGATGTCACATAATGCTCGTATTGTTTCATATGAGGGTGTCGGTTTGGCATGTGCATGGATTAATTCTATGTGGTCATTCTTCAGGAGACACTGGCCAACTATAGTGGGGGTCAGTGTGCGCACAGCATGTGACGACCAGCTTTGTACAGTGTGTGTGTGTGTGTGTGTGTGTGTGTGTGTGTGTGTGTGTGTGTGTGTGTGTGTGTGTGTGTGTGTGTGTGTGTGTGTGTGTGTCTGTGTGTGCGCGAGTGTCCCACCTTTAGAGTGGAAAGAAATGAGGCAGTCACACAAAGGCCATTTCTCCACAGGCTCGTTGAGGATGGCGTCTTCGGGGAAGATGACCACCGTGATGTACTCAAACTTGCACAGCCTCTCCAGGATCTGGGTCATGGGCTTGGACTTGGATTTCTTCATCATGCAGCAGATCCCCACCACAATCTGGCGCTCGGGGGGCTGTTGGGGGGGAAAACAAACACAGCGGAGGACACGACGTCAGCTGGCCCCTGCACCACGACATGAAGCTGTACGACGGCTGGCTGTCGGAGTCCAGCAGGGTAACCCCACTCTGACCGGGGAAACCTGAAGCTCCGAGCCGACCGACCATCCGGCGGCGGTGCAACGGCACGCCGATGCCGCGCGTGTGAATGTGACGGTCGGTGACCCGCCACAACAGAGGGCCCTAAGAAAGCCACGGGGGAGGGGGGGGACCGCCACCCACCGTGTCGCCACCTTCGTCGGCCATGTACAGCTCCATGTCGGTCCGGGTGCGCTCTTCCGGGTCCTCGCTCTCATCGTCCTCACAGCCAACGAAGAATCTCGGAGCGCCACGCTGGCTCTCGCCCGGGCTGCTGGGCTGTGACATCACAGTCCGCCGCGGCACCCATCAGCGTCCTGCCGCCGGGCCATCGCGCACCAACTCAGCCGCCCGAAAGACGATGGGGAAGGAGAGGGTGGGGAAGGGGGTGGGAGGGGGAGGGGGAGAGGAGGGGGGCTGGGATGGGCTTAGCTGGAGCAATGCTGGGTAATAGTGGCCACTGGTGGAGGGGAAAAGGAGAGCGGTGGACCAGCTTTATGTGGATCGCTAGGGGAGGACAGGGGTAGTAGGTGGGGGGGCCGTCGGCCGCTGGTCCCCTGGGGTGGAGTCACCGCTCGGGTGTCTCATCCCTTCACTCATGGAGCGGGTCGTGGGTTTCACATGACCGCCGTGAGATCCTGGAACTTAGAGTGGCGAGAGGTCGGCCCGTTTGGTCATCAAGTCGCCCATCATTCCTCTGGATCGTGAAGACTCAATCGATCCTGCAATAAGAACATAGAAAATTACAACGGTGAGGACCACCTATGGTGCCATCACGGCTCTTTCTAGAGCTATGAAGGCCATTGCCATACTTGGAACCACTCTCTCTGCAGAAAGGGTGACATGGTTTAGACATAATTATGCAAACGGATAGGATCTATCCCTAACACTACATTTAAACCCCATGTGTGCCCACGCTCAAAGGATTTTGATTAACTGAGTTGACAGGACCGGAGGTAAAGCTGCACACTGCCTACTCATTGTGCCGTTGGCACAGCTTATTAGTTCATAACTAGGGCATGGCACATTAAAGCTTCAAGTATGTACTTGTCTTTCCCAATAGTGAACCCAATACATGGAAACAAAAGGTAAAACCAGGACAAGAGATCAAACATGCGGTTGAAAGAAATGACCAGGATCCTAGCTCACCAAACAAATTGGGTTCTTGTAAGATTGGCAATTGGATGTGGTAAAACCAGTTTTAAAACAACACAAACTCCAAAAATAAAATTTACAATATAAAATATATTATTATTACAAGTATAATGGTGTAAGCGTTTGGGGATAAGGGTAAGGGTTACCTAAACTGCTACATTATGATATTTTAAAATGCTTGTCCAAATAATCGGACTCACCAAAACCCAATGTCCTTTGAAAGTCGTTTTACTGTTAAAAAAAGTCCCGAGGGTGAAGGCCATGAATAGCTAAAGATAGAAGGTACAGAATGCCTAGTAAGTACACTTCATGCATACCGTTACGCCTAGTTCTGCAGCTGCAGATGTGCGAACACCTAGTTAAAAGTGTGAATGGATCTTGTAGCTGGAGTCTTATGAACAGGTGGAATATGCATAATGGCAGAATGTAAAGTTAACTCTTGCATGCTTAAGTAGGTTAATTGGTGTTATGATATAATCCTCTTTTGCGTCATCTGCTCAGGGCGACCATGACGTGCACTCAAGCATTGCGTGCATGGCATACACATACAGCTATCTTTTTTACAAAGCATTATACTGCAAGGGTTGTGTAAAATAAAACACTGGAATATTGAAAATGTAATCCTCACATGGCCCGCTTACCTATTCTCCATCTTAAGTATTCAGCAGTGTTGCATATAATGCACTTACATTTAGATGTCCGAGAACTAAGTCATAAAGTGTCCAAAACTATCCACCAGTATGGCAACATGTAGCTTATAACTAGCTTGTGCATTAGCTCCGTTCACCCACACAGCCCCATCGCCTCAGCAAAATGATAATAGCACAGGCATTACCTTAGGTAAAACGTTCCACCAGCTCTTCCCACATTCAAACGATAAGCCTTCTGGTGGCATGTAAAAGCAAAGGATTTATAAAAACAAGTACACTCGCTATTTTTAACGTGTTTAACATTAGCTGGTGTGGTGGATTTGGCTATGAGACGTAAACAAGTCTGCCAGAGCCATTTGGATGACAGCGAATATCCGCGGTTAACCCTTGAAACGCAGTTTCAGTCCTTCAAGAAAGGATTTACATGACATTATTAAATAGATCGACGCTACTTACAGAGTAGCATTACAGTGTAGTCCTGTTCGGTTAATTGTCTTGACAGATCGCACACGAAACCAGTCTAATGTTTCTCATTTGAATCAGAAACTGATTATCGTGAAGGGCAGCCAATGGGAAAGCATATTTTGTTCACAGAGGTATGACCTAAGCTGCGTTTTAACCAATACGTGACGAAAGACAGCAATTCTGCTCCGAGCGGTATTCCCTATGGGAAAATAAGCTTTACTGCCCTC
Organism: Gadus morhua; assembly: GCF_902167405.1. NCBI lineage: Eukaryota > Metazoa > Chordata > Actinopteri > Gadiformes > Gadidae > Gadus > Gadus morhua. Next base: position 21,130,757 of record NC_044061.1, on the reverse strand, counting down.
TTGCGTAATAAGTAGGTCCTTCAGATGAAGAGTTAATAGTTATAGTATTAGTGTAGTTAATAAATGGATACATAAATAAATACATTTCCAAAGTCGGTTTCCTTCACATCCATGCATGGACCCATGGGGCTATTTACTTTAAATTATGCAACTAACCTATTTCACTGATTTAACCTTGAATAATTAACTACTGTACCGCTGGTTTAAACGGTTTAATATCTGATCTCCCTTATACTTTGCCTCTTAAATTATCTGAACCCCTGTCACAAAGACTTCTTTAACATAGAAGCAGCCTACTGCCTATAGCTTGCACGTGGCTCCAATTAGCCATGGCCAGAGGTACACTGTCTGAAAGGCCTGGGTCAGGTCAGGATAGGGGAGTGGGAGGAGGTATGAATGGACCCAAAGACACTGGTTAGGGTTCATTGCTAGTGTCTAGGTTCCCAAGTATCCAATTGTATCCTGATGAATGCTATTTGAAAGCTTTTTGATGAATCCAACACTGTGGCGGCAAAATGTTACGGCTGTTAATCTGTTGATGAAATAACAGAATTAATAAACCAGAATTATTAAAGTATGTATGAAAAGTGCATAACTAGAAATAGATTGGACTTCAAATATAACTACAGCTTATTATATTCAATATTATGGATGGGGATGTGTGAAATTAAGGTTTTTGTTCGCATATTCCATAGTTATAATGGATTCTAACAGAGCAAGTTCATGATTATTACTTCAGTTCACTTTCTTTAATGAGAGAATTTGTAATAGATGACCATGAAAGGAATCTGGGGTGGATCTCTCTTTATTCAAAAGAGAGATTCATTTCTGCAACTAGCACTAAAACTCATCTCCATGCACCATATGGACTCCCTGTATGGAACACCATCTGGAAGTTATTTTAACATCAGAGGTGAACCACTTGAGCCATTCGACACGTGACAGAAACCTGTATAAAACACACTTGTAAGACCCCTTTCAGGTGACACACGTGTGCCCTGCCCCACCACCCATGCAGTTATGCAGGAAATGCAGCATTTAATAGACCTGGAGTGTGTGCCTTGAGGGGTGGGGGGGGTTTGCCGGTGGTCTGGTCAAGTCATTGGTCTGTCGGACCAGGCCCTTTATCAGCCAATCAGTCCCCAGTTCTGCTGCAGCATGCTGAAAAGAGTCTGTCTGAGTTCTGTCAGCAACACCTTAAAAAGGGTCTCGTAGCGATGTGTTCGTTCAATTCACACAAGCCTCCACAAACACCCACGGATAGGCCTTTTTTAAACATGTTTGTGTGACCGTGTCGCAGTGGTAGTGGTTGTCATGCTGGAGCATAGTCTATCCTCTATGTGGCAGCTGAATCAACCTTGTCGAACACACTCTTTCACATTTGAGTGTCAAGTTCAACTCTGCAAACCACGAAATGATTGATTTTCAATTGCTCTAAATTTATTTGTTCAGAATTAATTAAGAAAATAAATATATTTTAACTTCAGAAAAAAATCATTTTTCTTTTACCAGAAGTAAATCTAAATTAATAATGGAAACTATTAGCCAAACAATGCACCATTAGAACACAGGAGTGATGGTTGCTGGAAATGGGCCTCTGTACACTAAAAATCTGTAATTTTCCACTACTCATTTACCACACTAACAATGTCTAGACTGTATTTCTGATTAATTTAATTTAAACTCCATTGAAAAAAACTGTGCTTTTCTTTTAAAAATCAGGACATTTCTAAGTGACCCCAAACTTTTGAACGGTAGTATATATATATATATATATATATATATATATATATACACTGCAGCAACGGCCACCTGGACCTGCTTTATTTTGGACCTGCTTTATTCTAGGGATCATTGGGTTGGGGAAAAAAAGAGACATAATAGTTGAAAGAGATGTGGTTAAGAGATAAACATGTTTTTAATCTCTACACCGAGCAAAGATAAGAAACGTCAGGGACTTGTTTGGCTGGGAAAGTGTGGCTTACAATGAAGCTACGGCTCCGTTACTGAAACCTTAGTTAATTTCTCTCTAACAATTCCAGCCAAATTCAACTCCAGGATTACCGTATTTTGTTTAAATTGCTTCTGGTCATTTTGTTTTCTCCATTCAATCATTCCAAGTACTAAATCTTTCCCAATGACTTCAACATTAGGGTTAAATATTGCCCAGTGTCTGATCTGTTGACAAGGAAATTTATAGTCAACACTAACCGGGTGTTGAGGAAATGTACTGCCTGCAGTTCCTGTAGTGCAAGTCATTTTCCCATTATGCTTCGAGACAAATATAGCACCTAGGTACACACCCTGTTCCAAAACCATCCATACACTGCCCAGTTGAGTTCAGGTGAATATGTTTAGACTTCAGTTAAATGGAGAACTCTGAAATATTCTCAAGTACTCCTCTTCCTCTCAGAGGGTCTAAGGTGAAAGTATTGTTAGAAGGAAAACATCATGGAGTATTTATTCACACACATCATAGTTACAACAAATAGCTACAACAGCTGGCCTAGTGTAGGCCTGTAACACCCTGGTATCATTCAACAACAATCCAACACATATCTTTGAAAAAGGCTTACGTTACTTATTAGAATGCAATCAAACAATGAGGAGATTTAAATAAAGGTTCGTTTTTTTACAGATCTGATATGTTTGTGAGTTTTCAGTACATGGTATTTCCTGTCCTTTAAGAGGTCCACAGTACCCCTGTGAAGGAACTCATGAAAGAACTGCTTTGTCTCAAAACCACTGGATGGAGTGGAACCACAAACATAGAGTTAGTTAAATGTAATAAATATACCACATTCTACTGCCTCTCTATTGTTCTCAGAAATATATAATAGAAACTCAAATAAATAAAATAAGAAGATAGAACCAACTAAAGAACCCAAAAGTGACAGCTTTTACAGATTATTTTTTTTCTAACTCAGTATTTTGTTTTCCTTAATGTGGAATATAATTTTTATATTTCAAATACCCCCCCACACACACACACACTCACACACACACACACACACACACACACACACACACACACACACACACACACACACACACACACACACACACACACACACACACACACACACACACACACTCAAAGGACACGTTACCTCATACCTGCCATGTGCTATGGGGTAGGTGAAACAGTCTCTCTTCTTGCCATGTGTCTGCACCCTCCGCCCCTTCATCGAACTTTGACAACTAAGCCCATTCCTCATCTGAAGGAACCCTCTTTCCAGTTTGTACTTGTGACCAAGGTGCACTGGAGAACGGACACACATCGATTGGGATTTAATTCACTGAAGACCTCACCAAACTGAAATATAGAAACTATACTCAATTATTTGTGTGAACACATCTCAAGAGGTAGGAAATATTTTGTTTTCTGTGTATCACATTTGTACAGATTCAAGAAGTATAACTTGGACATACAGTCATTGTCACCTTTTTTCATTTTATTTACTTATTGATTTGTTTAGTCATTAAACTACATTAACAGCAAGTTAGGATAATGGCTTTGACATTAAGCACTATATTATATTGTTTTGATGTTAAAATATGTTATCATAATATTAAATTGTTGTGATCTTATAATACGTTATTATACTGAAATGAGTTCCTATACTATGGGTTGCTTTCATGGCTTGGGAGAACCACACAGAACTACTTGTTTGAGTTCAAGTTCAAGTTCTTCAGTTGATGCTCACTGCAAAAGAACAATGCTCCCCATGTACTCATGAAGCAATCAGAATGTATGAAAAATTGTGAGGACTTTTCCTAAAGCGCTGCTTTGTTGTGGATCAGAGTCCTGCCGGCCATATGCAGCATCGGTCCGCCTCATATGCCTCGGCACTTTCTAATTATTTCATCTGAATGTGAGCAGTGTTGAGGCATGATGGCAAGGGCTTCTGCGCTTCCATACTGCAATGTTTGCATAGGCCCCAATGTCGTCAGAGCTACCATAATACCTGCCTCAGAAGGGAACAGATCTGGTCTATGGGCCCCCGGGGTCTCTACTGGAATAGCTCCCGGCGCTCGAGATCAATGAGCGCAGTGTGAAGCGCGTCGCCAGGACCCCGCACATAACTCAACCGTTGACGATGTGTCGCTCAGGGCCTAATCAAAAAAGGACGAATTTGGGTGGTTTGTTTTGTTTCAAAGGGTTGTGCGAGCCACAGTTTGTTCAATCCGGTACTCTGAGGGAATTTTCGCCTCATAAGTGTAGTGTTAAATCTAAAAGCCAGTGCCGTTGAATAAATAAAAACCTGAATAAGGACATTCAGCCCAGTTTGCGCAGACATGCAGAATGTCTGTCAGTGCCAAAGCGGAAAGGCTGTACGGTTTGTTTGCTCTCTCAGAGGGTAGGCCAGGATAGCGCTTTGTGCCAGGTTTTAAATCACTTTACAAACGTGGCAATCTCTTTGCCTTGTGACCTTTAAATTATTTTTTATTTGGATTGTATCACACACTTTAACGATTTCAATCACTGCACCTCATTCATGTGACAAAGTGCCGTTTAGAGGAAGTCCAACCAAGTTGTTGACCACCATGACGCATTAGGTGCTTTTCAGTCCGATAGGTCTGTAAATAAGGAAAAAGGCTCTGAAAACCAAAGACAAATGCAAGCACACACAGACATTTGTATTCTTCACATAAAAGGTCAACTGTGAAGAATAGAAAATTGTTTTAATCAATATGCAAAGTATCTATTATGTTGTTGGTTTGATAATAATGTGGAAATATTAAATCTCTGAATTGGAGATGTATTCTTTTAGTATTTAACCTTTAACTTATTCAGATGATGTGTTTTTGCTTCTACCTTTTTATTTTGCAGGCACAACATGTGGAAGAGGATTGCAATACTATCAGTATGTCTAAACATCATTTCAGCATCATTTGATTACATGTACGATGACGTCTCTTTTCTGGGTAAGTAAACAAATTGTTGGATCATGAGATTAAGAACCATCACATTTCAGATAACATTCATTTTCTGTTTGTATTGGGAGTTTAAAAGCGCCTCTCTTCCTCTAGACCCTGAAGAAGTACTAAGTGTTAGCATTCCTCTGGAGGGTCCCCAGCGCTCTTTATTGGGAGGATCCTTGATTCTACCATGCTACTTCCAGGTATATTGTGCTTATATAGGATGGATATTTGCTAGATACCCTGAATCAGTTGTGAAACATGATAGCCGGCGGTAGGTCAGGAGGTAGAGCGGGTTGGCTGGTAACCACAAGGTTGCTAGTACGATCCCGACCCTAACTGCTCCTGACTAGCTGTCTGTCGCTTTGCATGGCTGACACCGCCACCGGTGCGTGAATGTGTGCATGAAGTGAATGTTAGGCAATATTGTAAAGCGCTTTGGGTGGCCACTGGTTACAAAAAATCCATTGACCATTTACCAACATGATAGCCAAACACTATTAATTATCCTCCTTGTAGGATCTCACCGTCAACGACCCAGGAGCTCCTACCGTTACACCTCTCTCCCATCGCATCAAATGGAGCCGTGTGACCAAGGAGAAAACCACCACGGTACTCGTAGCGATGGAGGGAAGAGTGCGCGTCGACATCAACTACCTGGACAGGGTTCAGATGGTGGGCTACCCCTCAACGCCCAGCGACGCTAGCATCAAGATGTCCGAGCTGCGCTCCAACGACACGGGGATCTACCGCTGCGAGGTTCAGCAAGGCATCGAGGACCACCATGACACTGTACACGTTCAGGTCCAAGGTGTGACACCAGAGGTTCTTCTTATCATTCATTTAAGCTCTACATAATGGTGTACACTTCATACTGTATCTACTGTAAAAAAAAACTATTAGGGATACCATGGTGATAATCGTGCGTTTGCTTTTTCTCTAAAGGAATCGTTTTCCACTATCGTGCCATAACTACTCGCTACAGTTTAACCTTTGAAAAAGCCAAGGCTGCCTGCATCCAGAATAGTGCAGTCATTGCTACCCCAGAACAGCTACAGGCAGCTTATGATGATGGATTCCACCAATGTGATGCTGGCTGGCTCTCTGATCAAACTGTCAGGTCAGTTGGCAACTTTCATTTAAGATCTGTGTAAATTAATGGTTTTGACAACTTGGACACTTGAGATCAATCCCTAGTACCCTTTTCATCATAAGGTACCCCATTCATGATCCGCGAGAGAAATGCTATGGTGATAAAGATGACCTCCCTGGGGTCAGGACCTATGGAGTGAGAGAAGTCAACGAGACTTATGACGTCTACTGTTTCGCTGAGAAGATGACAGGTACTTAACAAACTGCTGTGATATGCTTAATCCATAATTTCTTATAGACGCATGATGCTATTTCATTTCCCCCTATGCATGCGATCGACTCACATTTTCCCGTTTCATCTCATGTAGGCAGAGTTTTCTACAGCGGTTCTCCGGCTAAGTTCACCCATGCCCAGGCTGTGGATCAGTGCTCTCAGCAGGGGGCTCAGCTGGCCACTACGGGGCAGCTTTACCTGGCTTGGCAGGGAGGCATGGATGCCTGTAACGCCGGCTGGCTGGCCGACATGAGCGTCCGTTACCCCATCAATGTCCGGAGGCCGCAATGCGGAGGGGGTCTGCTGGGGGTACGCACTGTCTACCTGCATGCCAACCAAACAGGGTACCCCCTTCTGGAGACCCGCTACGACGCCATCTGCTACACAGGTGGGTGCCCTCAGCCACAAGACACAAGACAGGAGAACTGTTAGTTTATCACTTACTCCTATCGCTATTACTCTGCCCATCTTCCTGCAAAAGTCGAGACGGATATAAACAGGCACTCTCTCGACAGTACAGTGTATGACTTACTCCTATCGTTATTACTCTGACCATCTTCCGGAAAAAGAAAAGGCGGATACAAACAGTCACTCTTTCTCCTCTATCACGTCCACAGAGTCCCCAGACGACGAGAGCTCAGGCATGGATTCCTTTACAGAAGTGGACAGCAGCATTCTGAGTGTTGCCACGGTAAACATGACCCCCCTGGTTCTGTTTGGCGCCACAAAGGGAAGCGAAGCGGTCGGTGAGGTGGTGACTCAGCAGCCGCCCACCTTTGACTACACGCAGAGCCCGACCGAGTCGTCTCTGACTCAGCCGCCCGACATCGAAGAGGTCATCGACGAGGTTATAGAGAAGGTCACAACCAGGATTCACATCAACAGGGAGCCGGGCAAAGGCTTTGTGATGCCGTCGACCGGTAAGGACTTCAACTATGTCTCCAACTGGAATCTAAGACAGCATAGCATTATCAACTGATTTAAATAAAGTCGGTTGTTTCTTCCTTTCTAGGCCTGGTGTTCCATTACCGTTCAGGCGCTGGTCGCTATGCGTTTTCATTCGTGGAGGCACAGCTGGCGTGCCAGAGTATCGGGGCATCCATTGCCACCGCAGATCAACTTCAGGCCGAATACAGGGCTGGATATCACCAGTGTGACGCAGGCTGGTTACTGGATCAGACAGTCAGGTAATTATTACACGCTATTCCTTCAGAGCTAGCTAGTGTAGCTCTGTAACCATTCACCATCCAACCTAAAAATGTCTTCCACAATTATTCATCCCCATCCAGGTACCCCATTGTGTCTCCTCGTGATAAGTGCGCAGGAGACCTGATGGAGCAGCCCGGGGTCAGGTCCTACGGCTTGAGACCCGCAGACGAGCGCTATGATGTGTATTGCTACGTTGATGGGCTCAAAGGTGGGACTATTCGGGGCATAGCAATTTCGGTTCCCAAGCTCTTAGCTTAGCTCTTAGCTTAACTCTTTAGCTTACTTCACCCATACTGACACTTTCTCTCTACTCCTCTAAATATCTAAGGTGAGGTGTTCCACGTCAGTTCCGCTGAAGGTTTCACATATGATGAGGCGCTCTCTCGCTGTCAGGAGGAGAATGCCACCCTGGCCTCCACAGGAGAGCTGTACGCCACATGGAAAATGGGCTTTGATAAGTGTCGTGCGGGCTGGCTTCTTGACCGCAGTGTTCGTTACCCCATCAACAACCCCCGGGCGCAATGTGGGGCAGGGAAGTCAGGAGTGCACACAGTTTATACTCACTCCAACCAGACTGGATACCCTGACCCTTACGCCAAATATGATGCCTATTGTTTCAAAGGTACGTAGTGAACCAACTCCATCAAAGTTTTCCGATAATAACAGATTTATTGTGATAACAACAGCATGTTATGTATGATGATTTCTATAGTGGATATTTTGCTCATCGCAAATGAAACTGGATTGAACATCACAGAGATCCAAGAAGCTTTGTTAAACCTTACATCAATCAATGATTTGCTCAGGATTGGTAAGTTGCGTCTTCTCATATGCAAAGACATAGTTCACCCAAAACATCCCAGTCTCGTCTCTCTTCTTTGTTTTATACCTGAATTTGCTCTGTATGCTGTTTTCTTACATGGTTCCTGCATCTTCTCCTTTCTACAGCATCTCCTTCCATTGCCCTGCCCATCCCTGTGGAGCCTTCAGGTTCTGGATCAGGCTCAGCGGATTATGGGTCTGGTCTGGGTGTCAGCATTGCCTCTGGTGATCACTCTGGAGACCTATCAGCATCTGGATCTGGGACAGGGCCCGGCTCTGGTGACACATCTGGTTCCGGGGATGATTCAGGATCTGGTGTTATGCCTGGGTCTGGTGACCCGTCTGGTTCCGGGGAACAGTCAGGATCTGGTGCTATGCACGGGTCTGGTGACCCAACTGGATCAGGAGACCCGTCTGGTTCCGAGGTCCTATCTGGTCCGGGAGACATGTCTGGTTCTTGGGTCCTATCTGGTTCCGGGGACTTGTCTGGTTCTGGGGTCCTATCTGGTTCTGGAGAACTGTCTGGATCCGGTGCCATGCCTGGTTCTGGTGAATTATCAAGTTCTGGAGACATGTCTGGTTCTGGAGACCTGTCTGGTTCTGGAGACCTATCTGGTCCTAAGGTCTTATCTGGATCCGGAGACCACATTACTTCAGGAGACATGTCTGGTTCTGGAGACCTGTCTGGTTCTGGAGTCCTATCTGGTTCTAAGGTCTTATCTGGATCCGGAGACCACATTACTTCAGGAGACATGTCTGGATCTGGACAGCAGTCTGGCAGTGGAAGCGCTGAACTTCCTAGTGGAGGATCTGGATTGAGCGGCGACAACCTTTCTGGATCCGAGGGCAGTGGATTGGCATCAGTCATCAAAGTAATTTTCTCAGGTAGTGGTAGTTTTCTGTCTGGAGAAGGCTCTGCTTCAGGAGGACCTCAAGAGGCAGGAAAGGGAAGCACAGAGATCATCACGTACCTTCCTGACAGCAGCTCTGGGATGTTTAGTGGCAGTAGGGAGCAGGCAGGATCCGGGTGTAGCTCTGGTGAGAGTGGCTCTCCCTCCTCAGACATATCTGGAAGTGGAACATCTTGCGGCACGTTGTCTGATCCTGGCTCAACCCAAGAGCTTTCTGGGTTCAGCGGGTTCCCATCAGCATTCTCAGCCTCAGGAAGTGCCAGCGGATCATCAGGAGAGGAATCAGGCAATAGAGAGGTTCGCATCCTACTGGTAGATGGTGAACTGGTTGACGTTTCCACCTCAGTCGATAAGGAGTTTGAGCTGGGGGGAGGTCTGCTTGAGTTCAGTGGTTCTGGAGGCATTTCAGGATCAGGCATGCCAAGTGGTCTGAGTAGTTCAGGCTCTGGAGAGGGCTCCGGGTTCTTCTCGGGTGTGACCTTTGTTGGATCAGGGTTAACTGACCTCACAGAGTCATCCTCTGGAGAAGGGGAGGCTTCTGGGGTTTTATTATATGGTTCTGGACAAGAGAGTAGTGGAGACCTGTCTGGATTTGGACCCTCTGGTTCCGGGTCAGGCTCAGGGATTGGCTCTGGAATCTCTGGATATGGTATCTCTGGATATGGTATCTCTGGATCTGGAATCTCTGGATCTGGAATCTCTGGATCTGAGTCGTCTACTAGCGAAGAAGAGGGCAGTGTAACATTCTTAGATGGAAATGAGATGACAGAGCAGTCCACTTCAGCCACTCAATCCCTTGAGCTCGGACTAGGGTCAGCGGAGTATAGTGGAGACGGAAGCACCGGCAGAAGCTTCTTCTCCGGTAGTGGGAATAGTAGGAGTGGGAACGCCATCTCACCCACAACCAGTGATGGCTCATCGGGGGATACCTCTGGAAAACCCCTGGTTATACCCACTACATCTGCTGACAGGGAGCTCACAGAAAGCACAGCAGAGGCAGAAGTGGGGAACACGCTCAAGGTAGAGACTGCAGAAGATTGGTATGGGAGCATTAGACCTGACATTGCACCAGCCGCACTGGCTGTCAATGTCACCCAACCCCCGGCCACCACCCTTCAGGCACCGAGCGTCACTGAAGGAGTAAATGGTGAGTCACAATATTCACTATGGCTATTCACTATAAGTTTCTAACCCTAGCAGTGTAAATACAAGTACATGAAATATAATAGCTGTACTAATGATACTGCTCTCTGTTCTGTCTTGATTGTTTGACCTCCGTATTTTGTATGGGATATGTTGCGTTGCATTTCAACTTCATGATCAATTGGTTTGCATATAATCTCATTGTTGGTGGGTTGTCCTATGTGTCAGTACGTTTTTTTGTTGATACGTAACACATGACATGTAAGGAAATTATGAGTCACATTTATTGATGACATGGTTCTTCAGACAGGTCCGCTATGCCCGTAAGTCTGCTCTCAGTCTGCTTACCGCCTGCTCAACCCGTGCTACATATGATCTCTGGCATCGTATGTGTGCTCAGCTCATTTGCAGATTTGAATTCTGACGCATTGAACTGCTGATCCAAAAGTAAACTGTCTGCAAAATGCTCCATACAATTGTATCAATCCCTTAGGGGGAGGATTTAACAGACATGCACTGAGTGACGATATTAACCTGAGGTTACTCAGTGTATAAGAGTTTTTGGATCATGGGACATCAGTCAAATTCAACCAAAATCTTAGATATGCTGCTACAGCCAAAACACATACACCTCACCTGCCGATATGCCAAGCTTGCCTCAAATGCCTCACGCCAACGCCTTTTTTGCAGAAGTAGATGTGTGCCATTCCAACCCCTGTGCCAACGGAGCCACCTGTGTGGAAAGTGCCGACTCTTACAAATGCTTTTGCCTGCCCAGTTATGGAGGGGATCGCTGTGAGATTGGTAGGGTTGGATCTGCTTCAGCTTATAATTACTAACACCAGAAAACATGGAGGCCAGCAGTGGACAGTATCATTATGAGATGTGCTTATGTAGAAGCTACAGTCTATAGGCTTTGCTTCAACAGCTATTTCATGATTAACACGCTGCAGCAAGTCATAATAGAACCCTTCTTACAATGCAAAATGTCATAGTATGTTATTTACTTCAAAATACCGCACATGATACTCAAGGTAAAGTATTGTGTAAAATGTCGCATTCTATTATGGAACATTTATTGTTTTAAGGTTCAAATGTCAATGTTGATTATGTACTGTATCCAACCCCTATTTATCCATTTTATGTACGTGCCAATCCATTTTGTATAATATGGGTTTAACCTCACAGAACATACCATTTAGTAAGGATCATACAAATGATTAGGAAATAGTTCTAAATTGTTGGGGTTGAACGGATCTAAAATGTTAGTAAACCACTTGGTAGCTTTTCTTTGTACGTACTCTGAGTAGCAATTGGAAGTGTCCAGATGAAGGGACAACATTGATTGAATTGGGTGTGGTTGCTGACAGATGAACAAAAGTGCGAAGAGGGCTGGACTAAATTCCAGGGCAACTGCTACCTGCACTTCTTTGCAAGAGAGACGTGGTTGGATGCAGAGCAGCACTGCAGGGACATTGATTCTCATCTGGTCAGCATTATCACCCCCGAGGAGCAAGACTTTGTCAACTGTGAGTAACACTCTTGGTCGGGTCGGATTGTGTGCAAAGGAACAGTTTAGAAGCGAAACACATCAATCATTCACTGTTTTCCCACAGCAAATGCACAGGACTACCAGTGGATTGGGCTGAATGATAAAACAGTGGAGAACGACTTCCGCTGGACGGATGGCACCCCACTGGTAAGTGTAGGTTAGGATATAACATAGCAAAGAATAGAATGAAGAATCATTGGACTGCTATTGAAATGTAAGCATAACGGACACTTGGACATGGGCATGACTGGGTTTACCACTGAACAAAATAACCCTTGACATTGTCAATCCGTTCTCAGCAATACGTGAACTGGAGGCCCAACCAGCCAGATAACTACTTCAACTCGGGGGAGGACTGTGTGGTGATGATCTGGCACGAGCAGGGCCAGTGGAACGACGTGCCCTGCAACTACCACCTGCCGTTCACCTGCAAGAAAGGCCCAGGTAGGCACGGCCTGATGGAGCTCAGTGGGAGACTGCTGCCAGAATGCACCAACCTTTTATCGTTTTATTCATGGGAAGAAATGAAAGCGTGTCAGATGATTAGGAATAGGCTTAATTTGAAAGAAAGATATGGTTAAAAAAATGCCTAAACAAACTTTGATTGTTCCTGCAGTCTTATGTGGCTCACCGCCAGAGGTGGAGAACGCCAGCAAGTATGGGGATAAGAAGGAGTACTACCCGGTCAAATCCATCGTCCGCTACCAGTGCAACGCAGGCTACAGACAGCGACATACCCCAGTGGTACATTGCAAGCCGGATGGACAGTGGGAGAAACCGCAGGTTCAATGTACTGCCGGTGAGTCCATGCACATACAACCACACACACATTAACATGCATGCCTACAAAGACCCACACAAACGCAAAGACTCAACTGCACACACACACACACACACACACACACACACACACACACACACACACACACACACACACACACACACACACACACACACACACACACACACACACACACACACACACACACACATCCACAGCAATTGTTCACTAAATTACCTGTTATTGGGTGGTTTTGGGTGCTAACGAATCGTTCTTGTTTTGATTGTTTCTTTACAGTGAAGGGAAAGCCGACACTACAGCGGAGAACCACCAGGACCAGAGAAGAATCATCCATCAACGAGCTTCTCTAAGAAGGCAATACAATCATTTATTAGCTGTATTAAATTAACATCTAGCGAAAACCAAATTCCTTAACTAAAAATGTAAATATCCAGACGGAAAAAATAGATAATGGAGTAAACAAGAGTATATTTTATAATTTTATTGGTAATTGTATTTGTCAATTCCTCATCTGCCCCCTGTCATTTATACAACTTGTCCTGATATATGATGATCTTTTCTAGTGAAGAGTTTCCAGTTGTCTCGACATCCTGAGTCATTCCTATAGTCTACGTCTTCAACTTTTGTGAGCAATGTGTTCACAGGGAATGACTAGCTCACTGTCTGTCTGGTCAATATCCTGGCCAAACATACAAAGCCCTTCAGAGGTCAATATTCCACATACCTGACTTCTGGCTCTGCTCGGAATTTAAACTGACTTATGGCACTTTAGCATGAGACATGATGGAAATGGTTTGTATTTTGAAAGATGATTCAATGATGATTCAATTTTAAAAGATTCTCTTTCAGCAAGCAATGCACCATGATTTCAATGACAGATATATACAACAAGCAGTGTCATTTACAAAAGTAATCTGCTGAAAATCAAAGATTTTGTCATTTAATATTTCTTGTTTCCGATCGGTTTATATATTAAGCGGCCTAAAGTTATCTAAACATCGAATAGAGAAATAAAATGGGCATTGCTAATTTGGCACTTGCTGTTGTGTCTGCTGTAATCTGGTTGTTTTCAAAACTCAAAGTAGGGTGACGTCTCCGCTAATCGGAAACCATTTATTTATTGATCACAGTGATCGTGTCTCTGCTTAACCCCCCCATTAGCCATTGCCCTGCACTGCACTGGACTGAGCCAACCGCCCTCATTCCCATACTACACTTTGACACCCTCATTTGTATTGACACACAAAATACAACGAATATTTTTACATTTCTATTTTCGGTAAAAGTTAGAATTGATTGTAACAGGTTGTCATAGTTTCTCTGTGTGCCGTCTTCTTCCGCAGAACTGTGCAGAGCACGTGTCCTGAGTGTATAATAATAATAATAATAATCATAACTGTAATTTAATAATTTAATAATAATAATAATAATTGCTGTTATTCCATTATTGTGCTCTGCATGTAATGTTTCTAACCTGACCTCAGTGGATCCAGACTATTCCAAGACACGGTGTGTCAAATTTGTCCTACAAATGCTTATCTGCTTGTATATTGTGTCTACTGTGTGTTAACTTTATATGGGAGGCTGAGCCTCTTCAATCAATCCTGACTTAATTGTATGCGCTCTTTGATAAACAACACCAGCACCTAATAACATCATTGGAAGATACCTGAAAGTGTATGTACTGTTTGTCAACTAGGCGCTGTGGCACTTATTTAATTTTGTTTTCTAGTTTAATTATTAATATACTCTATATTTAAATTCTGTTGCAAAGAGGGAAATTTAAATTGGTGTGGTGTTGGTGTGAGAAGAATGTCTACATTAAATAAAATGTTTAAAATATATATTTGCGCAATTTTCTTTGATGAATGGAACCTGTTATATTGCATGAGTCCAAACGGGTGTGTGATGCAGTTCTGCACCGGGTACTTAAATATACCTGTTTGTTTATTATCTATGAATGTCAAACAAAAATAATTTGATGGTGATACTTTGTAGGTGACATATTTGACCTTTTAGATACACACATCATGTATAGACGCAGTCCTGGTCAAAGGCATGTTTGACTCCAATAAATGAGATAATTAGTCTACTAGAGGGATCAGTCAAACCACTCATTCCAGCCGGGTTGCCACCCAAATGTTCCGGGATCAGCACCCAAAAATTCCAGGTACAGAAAACAAATGGTCCTTTCACCTGGCGACCAGGTCCTCCGCCCACTCACTGTTTCTATGGCACCAGCCGGTGGAAATAGGACATAGTGCTGCGTCATTGGAATAATGTAATTACTGCACATTTCTATTTGCAAAACAGGGTGGGGGCCCAGATGCCATCAGTTCTGCCACGGTGACTGAAAGGGGTCTCTTTTAACAACTTCTCTCCATCTCAGCCACCGCCCCACCAGCTAACGGTTTGCAGGCAAACGTAAACACACCTTTCTTTTTCTAGCCCCGGCCTTCGAGAACACACCCTTTGAGCGAGTTATACCGTTGGAGTGCTGCTTACATTGTGTATGTTTATGTTTGCATTAAAGAGTTCATGATGCTGTTTAAGTGGAAGACTCAGAAAATGTATAGCATGTAAAAACGAAAATACTTGGGTGTGTTCACAATGCAGACAAACTCGAATCAGACACAGTATTGACTTCACTTGTGTGACCAGCATACTCCTTTTTTAAACAATGAAAGAAAAAGAAGATCCTCACCATGATTTTGAGCGGTCAGTAGTGTTGTCAACTCCAGAGAAACCATTTATAATTCACTCCATTGATTGGCAAAAAAACATAGTGATAACTTCATGTATAATGATTGGTGTGTGAGTATTTGTATATATGTGTGTGTATTTGTGTGTGCGTGTGTGCGTGTGTGTGTTTGTGTGTGTGTGTGTGTGTGTGTGTGTGTGTGTGTGTGTGTGTGTGTGTGTGTGTGTGTGTGTGTGTGTGTGTGTGTGTGTGTGTGTGTGTGTGTGTGTGTGTGTGTGTGTGTGTGCGTGCGTGCGTATAATCTAGTTGACATATGCTGTAAACCCACTAATGGAGGTTAACCCAAAATCGATCTGTTGGCCATGAAAGTAGAGAGAAATTGATTGTCTTCACTCTCTCACCAGAGAAGAAATATTTGCCACCACAGATAGTGTTTAGTGAAAGAAGGCCAAGGCCTCTTTATGCCCTAGTCTCTGTTGGAAATAAGGTAGCATTTCTTTCAATAATAACAAAAATGGGCATGTTAACAGATTTGCTTTTAATTTTTAAACCACCATACATGATTTACAAAGTATAATAAAACAGATAATCAGATTCAAACTTTTTTTTATCTTTTTGGGATTTAATGTATTATTATTTTATTATAATTCCTAATATACAGAGATTAAATCAATATTTTACATAATGGAACCATGCATCAAGTTGATATATCGGATTATCTACTTAATACTAGCAAGTTGAATAACAACTTATTTCATCATATAAACACAAGGTATGTATAACCAACCAAAAAAAAAATTAAAAAAAAAAAATAATAATAATGAATAGGTTATTACCATACTGTTTTGCAAATATGTGACTTCTTACATCAACTGAAAATAGTGTGATCTAATTTAAATGTTTGAGTACCTACCTAGTTAATCCTGTTTTCGCAGTTTCAATTCCATATCACAATTCAATATCAAGTTGAAATAACCTTTAAAAATCGGCTTGATGGCAGTGAGGTGGTGTGTATGTGTGCTGTGTCTGTATATATGCATGTACCCCTTGCTCTACCAACATGCATGTGCACCTGGAGAAACCGCTTCAAAGAGTTTCCCTCTATTGATGGCAGAGCATCAGATAACTTCTGAAAACAACCACACATTTGTTTCTGTGATTGTAATCCACGTCCTCAAGGTATAACTGCCAGACTGCTTCAGAGGCACCCTTGGTGAACCTGTTGTTAGTTTACGGTAATACTGCATGCGGCAAAATTGAATATATTGCTTTAACAACAGAATTACGAATATATATCATGATAAATCTATTTTTTCGAATCTCTGTGCTGCATTTATGCAACAACATTTAAGAATTGAGTATGTAGTATTGTTGTGTTTTCCTAAGCTGTGGAAATGTGACCTGATGTGAATTGGATGGTGTCATCTGATTGGAAGAGACAGAGAGAGTGAGTGGAGTGATGCTGTCGGCAGTAGTGACGTACTACAGAGTGTGGGGGCTTACTGTTCATTTGACAATAGAATTGGCACTCTTGGTGCTTACTCCCAGAATGGTGTGTACCTCAGTCATTAGGAGGCCATGATCCCAAAAGGGGTTTCGCCAACCACTGGGACAGGCAGTGGTTGCAGATAAGGTTGGTAGGGGTGGAATTTCACCCAGGGGATGCTGTTGTGAGTTTGTAAGAAAAGTTTATAACAAAGCTGTGCTTAACAAAGCTGTATGTGTGTGTGTGTGTGTGTGTGTGTGTGTGTGTGTGTGTGTGTGTGTGTGTGTGTGTGTGTGTGTGTGTGTGTGTGTGTGTTTGTGTGTGTGTGTGTGTGTGTCTGTGTGTACTCATTGTAGATTGAATCTATTGTATGGCTTGTGTAGCTTTTCTCCAGATGGTATTCTTTTTGCCATTAAAGGCCTACCCTAATCCCCAAACACATACGTTTTTTTTTCTTTTACTAAAACGCCTCACTGAAATTACTTTGCTGCCATCTACAGTTAAAGGAATATCAAATATAATATAATGTAAACATTGAATTGATGCTAAACCTTATTATTTAGGGAGAACTGACTCTGTGGTTAACTTAAATATTTGGTTGAAATTAGATATTTTAAAGCGTTACATTCTTTTTTAGATATTTACCTCTCCCTGAGATGTAAACCTTACTTGTATCCTCACAAAATATAACAATGATAAACATAGGCCTCTAGTGAGTTATAATGAGTTATAGTAGCCTACGTTACCGCCTTACCGGCCAATAAGTGTACAATAATCGTATGGTACGTATAGGCCTAAATAGAATGGTGTGTTTTCACACAAAAAAATAAATAAAGAATAAAGGCTTTATGCATCCTTACTCTCAGTAGATTTTCATAATGAAAACGTGTTTCCTAGGGTGCTTATTTCTACCAATGAAAACCATGAAAAACATTCCAACATTGTGTTTCTTACTTTATGAATGCTTTTCACCCATGTATTCACCCAGATGCATTAATAGGAACGACATATCGCTACTCGTTTTCCCGTCGGACAAATAACAAAGGGCACTTCCGCTTGTTCAATTATGCTGTAAAACGTGATCTTTCCCAGAGTTTCTCTTGAAGAAAAGTCGCTAATTAATAATAAAATAAATTGCACTGACCCCGAAGGAGTTGGTTAGTTACCTTTATTAACCCAGGTATTTAGCATCTACTTAATCACTCCGTAGTTGACGAATAGCTGATAGCGCTAAAACAACTAACGTTACATTACAGCCTCTGTTATTACTGGTAGCTTTGCTTGCTTAAAACGTTGTATTTAACAAATGTGATGCACCTATCTGTATACAGATTAATTAATTTGAACGTGAAATTGCTTCACCTCCATTCGACCTAATTGACCTACCAGTTAATCACTGGGGCAGCCAACCCACTGACAGCCAGGGTGCTGAGATTGCTGGCCATAACTGCATTTCCCTGAGTTAGTGCTGAGATTGCGTTGCCTGTTTATTGACTATTTATTCGTTGTTGTTTTTTTTATCATGAAGTTATCTCCTCTTACCTTATTTTCTATTTATTTTACTATCGTTTAATTCAAAAGAGCCACGGCGCTATATATATAATGTGCACTGCCAAATGACCACTTGTAACACACACTGTGCTCTTATAGCTTTGCATGATTCCTTTGCTTTGCTCATATAGTTACTCTTGTGTAAACGAGTTTCGTTGTCAATTCTCATTTTCCACAATATAATGTTGTGGGCAATGATAATATAGATTGTGGAACTGGAGAATAGGACTATTAAGTAGTGTTAACTTTTTATTTTCTCCTCAACAAGATTTAATGGCCAGCCATGACACACCCCTCGGATCGTCACCTCTCATGGCCTTGCTGTCGTCCCTGCTGCCAAAAGGCTTTGCTGTGGGGCCATCCAGGGTCTCTGAAGGCCGGCTAGGGTTGTGGTGGGTGGGTCGATGCCTGGATGTAGGAACGGTTCTGGGTAGAGAAGGTGACACTGAGTGGTCCTGGATTCAGAGCCATGAGCCTGACCGTGATCCTCCTAACCGTCACCCTGGAGGACATGACCCAGCGGCCCTCGACGCTTGCCCCAAAGGAGCACAGATCTACAGCACCAACGCAAGAGAGGTGAACATTATTGATTTATATTTAACCTTTATTTAACCAGGAAAAGTCCCATTGAGTTACAATAACTCTTCTCCAATGGAGTCCTGGCAAAGACTGGCGGCAAAAAGTTTATACCGACATAATAGTGTACATGTAAGTGTTACAAAGCATGGTCAACGGGTTACAAGTAATTAATGTGTAGGAAACATTGTGGACGAATGCTTAACCATAATATACTTTATAATAATAGAATAATCTACAAACAGAGGACAGTACAGAGTAAACAATAGTTTAAGCATGCAATGTGTAAGCTAAACACACCAGGTTAGTAATACTAGTTGTGTTATTGAGTCGGCACATCCTGTAACCTGAAGGTCTGTGGTGTGTTTTTGCTATCGGAGGAAACAAGGGGGATGACTGCGGACGAGGAAGTTCTGCTGGACAAAGTCTTCTGGATCAGGTAGCTAACTAGGATATAGTCACAGCTATTGACTTCCACCCAGGGTCGGTCGAGGAGGAGACATGTTTTGTTTATTTGTTTATTTATATATTTGTTTAAAAGGGACAGTGTACATTAATCGACATGTCCATTGCATTGGTCATGTAAATGTACCAGATTTAGTTATACAAACTATTTTTCATCTGTAGTCCCTGGGTGGTTAAGGGCGGAACCCATCGCTAACCCCCCATTAAACAAATGGCCAGACCTCTTTGTGATTTCCATGATAATCCATTAGGAGTACGTATGATGCTTGGGACTCAAAGTGACAAGAGCTCACAATGTCCCCCTGAACTCCAGAAAAACGTGCCCTAGAATTGAAATGGCTTTAATGATGTCTGATCCTGTTTGTCCTGTCACTGCTGCTCCGTTTAGCTTTGCCAGCCACACGCTGTGTAAGGCCAGGCAGAACGTGGAGGTGTGTGGGGGCGTCAGTGGAGGTGCGCGTCTGCGTGTGAGCCAGCAAATCCAGACCGGATCCGAGCTGTTGCTGTACCGCTGCAGTGCCGCCGGCGTTACGGCAGCAGCCCCACAGAGCCAGTCTGAGAACCACTGCGCTCAGAACAACACAGGTGCTGGGTACTTCCCGTGTACTTGTATGGGAATTCAAGTATACAGAAATGTTCAATGTAATGATCTGTCATCCTAGAAGGTCTTGTTTGATATATTTTTCAGGTTTTTGAAGGTCAGTCAGCGCCAAGAGTTGCAAATTGGCTTGATATACAACGCTCTGATGTGAAGCACATTGAAAGTGGCCCTATTTCAACACAGTGTCAAATTAGGCCTCGAAAAATGCTTTCTTCATTCTTCAAAAAGATAACATATTTTATCTTCAGAAGGTTTCACTAAAATGGAGTTCTAATTCTTCATTATTATATCCAAGGGAATTAAAAAATATTCTTTTTGAAATTTTGTTCCTTTTGATCCTGACAGATTTAAAGATCGAATGCATGAAACAAGGGCTTAGTTCAAAAGGCCTTTCTTCCAGACTAACTCTGAAGGATGAAGAGGAGGAGGAGGAGGAATTGCTCGAGCCGTCAAGTGTGGGGATAGAAGAGGAGGTACCAGGGGAGATACCGCAAGTCAAGGAGACCACAAAGGAGGCATCACAGGTCAAGGAGACACCAGAGGAGATGTCGCAAGTCAAGGAGACACTAGGGGAGACATCGCAGACCAAGGAGACAAGAGGAAAGGAGAAGAACAAGAACGCAGACGAAGGCCTCAAGTCCACTCCACCAGTCCACTACAGGAGGAGGAGGAGGGGAGCCGAGAAGATGATGGCCATCAGCGCAGACATGTCTACAGACTCGCAGCGTCTGTCAGCTGCACGGACAGATGCTCAAACCATTCTCAACCCAGAGCCACACCTCAGTGTCCCACTAGATCTGGTCCCTGGAACCATAACAGCTGCTGTAGAGACCACCAACACGGCAGGAGAGGAACGCCCACCGGTACCGGCCGCAGAGTCCTGCGACGCTAGCGGGGAACCCCAGGCACAGGAGGCACATTGTGTACCCGTGACAGAAAGGCCGACTGACCCCCGACCCCCTTCTGCCCGTGCTCCCGTCCGCACCAGCTCCCGCCTAGCCTTGAAGCCCCGCCGAGTCCACAGCCTGCTCAGCCACCGGGGCCCCGGGGCCGGCCAGCCGACGGACGGCCAGGACGACAGGCGCGCCGCCGAGACCGATGTGCAGGGCCCCGGCGAGCCGGCCACGAGTGGTGCCGGACCCGTTGCCACGGAGACAGTTTCCATGGAGACGACGGGTGCTGCAGACGAGGTGGGTTCCGTTGCCGGGGAGACGCTGCTGGCAGGGCAATCGGAGACGTTTGATGTGGTTGCTAGGGAGAGGAGATACCAGTGTTCCAGCTGTGGGAAACGGTTCTACCAGTTGTGCCACTTGAAGAAACACCAGTTCACCCACTCCGACACCAAGCCCTTCTGCTGTGACGCCTGTGGGAAAAGCTACACCTCTGTTGAAAGCTACAAAGCCCATCAGGTAATCGCAGTTTGTGCCCCTTTGTGTAAATGCAACAAGCAAATTGCTTCTCCTTTGAGTTATAAAAGATATACACTTTTTTTTCCTATGCTATAACTCAAAAGAACATATTTAGTATCACAAAGTATGAAAAGATACCACTCTTGTGAGTGCAACCAAGAAGTTGTGTCAGGGACCAAGTTGTGTGTTTGGTCCCCTTCATTAAACTTCTTGGTCTAATACGGTGAGGCATATATGATCTGATATTCCATTCTCCTATTGGTTGCCAGATGAGCCATCGCGGGGAGCGGCCATTTTCCTGCCCCCACTGCGAGAAGAGCTACGGGCTGAAGAGGGACCTCCGGGAGCACATGGTGCTGCACACGGGAGAAAGGCCGTACGTGTGTGACCTGTGTGGGAAGGCGTTCGCCCGGCGGCCCTCCCTACGCCTCCACCGCCTGCACTACTGCAGCAGCAGGCTGAACGAGAAGTCTCCCAAGGTATCGGGAAATCGCTCAATCGCTCATTCGTCCACCTTTAGCACAAGCCCATCGTTTTCTCGTACTATAATGTACTTAATGTACGCACACATTGTATGCCGTATTTATTTATAGTACTTAGTTATTGAGTATCTTATACTAGCTATCTTTGTTGTATACGGGGAATGGGGTTACATGCTGCCATTCCGACATGCTGCCAGTCAGACATGCCCCCATTCCGATATGCCCCCGTTCCAACATGCCCCCATTCCTAACCCTAACCCCGTCAATGGAAACAGAAATTGTCAGAGTGGTGGGACGTTTGAAGGCAATGGAAGTGCCGCCACTCCGACAATTAGATGTCAATGTCGGAAGGTATGTCGGAATGGAAGGCAGGGATTAACCTAGTGATTGTTATTGCTTTCACTTGGTTCTATGGACATCTTTATTGTATCAACAGCGATATATTGTTTCACTTTCTTAGGACAAATGTTCTTTGTAAGTCGCTTTGGATAAATGCTAAAGTAAATTCGCTTTTATCAAAAGTAAATGTAAATGTAAATATTTTGCTAACAAAATGATCTAGCTCTACTTTGTGCCAAAACTCCCATGGTTTAATCATGGGATTATGGTGCGTTCCAGGCAACCCGTAATCCGTGTTTTCACAACCTTCTACCCGTGAAATTGCCCTGGAACGGCTGTCAAACCCGCAACTCACTACCCGTGAACTCGTACCAGATCGATGTACTCCTAGTTACAGCTAGTCACCTACGGGCTAAAAAGTGTCCCTGGAACGCAGCATTAGTATAGTTTTCCTTCAAAGCAGTGTTGAGCGTAGCTTTAAAACTCAAAAATCTCTCCCTTCCCCTCTCCCAGTTGCAGTGTCCAGTGTGCTCCAAGTGGCTGGCCAACTCTGGCTCTCTGAGGAACCACATGAAGCTCCACACGGGGGAGAAGCCCCACATCTGTCAGCACTGCGGACAGGCCTTCAGGCAGAAAGGTACCATCGGGCTGACCATCCTCATACGGTCCCCCCAGCGCGTCCATCGCGTCCTCAACATGAACCATGGTGCTAGGGCAGAACGGTTTGGGGAAATAATGTAATTGTGATTATTTCAACCAATATGCGTGCCAGATCATTGATATTCAAGCTGAATGCGAGGGTTGGATCTCACTCATCAAAGTGCATCAAATCAAAGTACACCATTGAAGTAGTTACAATGTTTCGGAAAAGGTCCCTTGAAATAAAAACGGCTTTTTTAATTCTATAAATAGGCATCGGATTAGTTGGGATAAAAAAAAAAGACTTCAAACGTAGGTAGTGCGTTTTAAGATTTTGAGTTTGTGGTATTCTTTGATGAATGGCTGATCCACTGATGTGACGTTCTGTAACACAAAAGGCTGAGAGAGAAAGAAAGATCACGACACAGAGAGTCTGCAAAAGGGCGAACATATCAGAAAAATACCAAACCTGCTATTTAGGAATCATGTGCTGAAATAATTATATCTACGAAGGACCCGGGAAGGATCAGGTTACGGTTAGGCAAATAATTGAGCGAATTGCCAATGAATTATATAACTGCGATATATGTGAACTGTGATAGTCTCCCTGTTATCAATAAATAATTGTACATTTCCTAGTTTCCTAGATAAGGCAACTTGTTATAACTCGGGTTTTGTGGGCGATGGGGAAGAGAAAAGCAAGAAAAAGACACGGTTGAACCAGCGGAATCATTTAGGAAACGATACGGATGGAATCCTCTCATCGGTCAATCAGTGTGCAGGCTGAAGAGGTGTAGGAGTTGGAGCATGATTGAGCTGGATTGCTTTATGATTAGCCCCCGAGACTAAAGAAGGTTCAGTCAGTATACCGCCACCAGCTATCCTGAAGCCCTGCACAGAATACAATTCAGTTCACCTGTCATATCGGATTCTAGCACCTCGGTCCTCTTTGTCTGAATCTCTTAAGTCCATATGATGGACTGAGTTTCTGTCCTTATGATTTTTTCTGCAGGGCGGAAATTGTCAATTAACACAAAGCTGGATTCACAGCAATCCAACCAATCCTTTCGCACCCTTAACCGAGCCAATCCACCAGCCAGCAGGGAACCTTAACACATCTCTCCAACACAGGAGAATATCAATATAGATGAAGTAGGGAAAAACCTATTGTACTTGTATTGTATGTTTCAAAACGGTATCGCTACACATCCTCTGCCTTGCTCCGGTCTGTCTCTGAACGTGAACGCCTGTGATGCGCTGTGCTCCGTCCAGGGAACCTCCAGGACCACCAGCGCCTCCACAGCGGGGAGAAGCCCTTCCCCTGCTCCCACTGCGAGCGCCGGTTCTCCCACAAGCGGGAGCTCCGGCGGCACATGCTCTCCCACACCGGGGAGGTGTTCCTCTGCAGCTACTGCGGCAAGGCGCTGAGGGACCCGCACACCCTGAGGGCCCACGAGAGGCTGCACAGCGGGGAGAGGCCCCACCGGTGCCAGATCTGTGGCAAAGGTCTGCGCGGTGGCTCGTCATGCTTGTTCATTTAAAGGCCTCTCCTGACTTCACACGTGGGCGTGTATGTGCACCTAGATGTGCGACGGATAGATGAGCAGCGTTTGCTACCGTGCACTGGGTAGGCTGGTAGACTGATCTATCCAGCACACGTCTAGGCGGACACGCCCACCCGTGATGTCAGAAGAGGCAGATTTCAAAAACGGCTTGTAAAACGGCTAATCACACTCACAACACACTCACATCACACTAACAATGTCTAAAATCAAATAGGGCCAGAGATTCTGGCCGTGTCGATTTGGTCGTGATCAGTCATTTTATTTAAAGCAAATGTATTCGGACAAACCTGTGAGTTTTAATGATGTCATTTAAATGCAGCCCTGTTTTAATTATCTCATTTGCTGTCCCCATGGCAACCGGCAGTGCCTCAATTCATCTCACCTCTTTTCAACACTAGTTGCGTAATAAGCGTGTCTAAGTGTCACTAGACAAGCACTAGACAAGCATCAAGGATATAGGAGACAAACCACCACTGGATAGGTATGAAACCAAGCATCCTCACCTAGATGAGCCTCCAGGCTATAGGACGCGTCCTAGCTCTGGAGACTAAAGGCTTAAATATGGTTCCACATTGACACAACGCAATGGCCACGCAGACTTACACCTGTTTCGGTTCTGCATCGGGTTTTATTGAGCGGACCAATCACAGCCTTTGCCTCTGCGTCTCCGCGACGAATGGTTAAAAATTTTGGGAGGCGCACGTCAGGCCCATGCGGTGGACGCAAGGAGGGTCCGCAAGGACGTAACGGGTCCGTGACCCCCTTGCGTTGTGTCGACGTTGAACCATAACTGAGCCTTGAGCCCTTTTCCCCTACAGGCTACATCCTGGCCACCAAGCTGCGGCGGCACATGGAGTCGGCGCACGTGAAGGAGAAGGCGTTCCGCTGCCACTGCGGCGCGTCCTACACCCTGCGGCACAGCCTGCTGCGGCACCAGGCCCGCTACAAGGACTGCCACCGCGCAGAGGGGGACCAGGGGCCGGCCGAGGGGTCCGAGGGGGCCGAGGCCACGCACCCGCACCCCAGGCCCGTCTGGGGCCGGCCCAAGAAGCGCCGGAGACCCGAGGAGGAGGAGGAGGAGGAGGAGGATGAAGAGGGGGAGATGGAGGGGGACGGGGACGATGGAGATGAACAGGAGGAAGGAGGAGCCTCCGAGCGGAGGAGAGGGGCCGGAGGAGGGAGGATGGGGAAGGGATCGGAGGAGGGGGGGAGGAGGAGGCCCCTGGAGGAGCGGGGAGGTGGGGGTCAGAGGGCGGGGCTTAGGAGGATCCGGCAGGCGGGGGGGGAGGCGGCCGGTCTGGGGGCGTCGCCGCCCCACGGGGGCCAGCACACCGTGGTCTACGTCCAGACTGTAGGCGGGGGCGGCGGGGGGATCGACGCTGGCGACGGGCAGAGCTCGGCCCCCCTGCTGCTGGCCTCAGAGGTCCTGCTCCAAGGGGCGGAGCACGAGCACGACATGGTGGAGGTGGTGATGTCCGAGGGGGGAGAGCAGTGCATCGTGGTCCATGGACAGCAGATGGCGGGGGGGCTGGTGATCTTGCAGGGTGACGGTGGCGCGTGTTCGGTGGCTCAGACGGTGGAGATAGAGAGTGGCTAGGAGAAGGAGCGAGGCCCGCCCTGCCACGAGCTGCTGGAGCATTGCTGTACAGAACCGTGTTGAATACCTGCTCAGCCATCACTGCGTTTTTCTCTCCCTAAAGGACCTTGCAATATGTAACAGAGACTTTATTTCAATGTATTCTTTGCTACTTTTGGTTCCTTTGGATCAGTCTGGCGTGACAGAGACGAGGCTAGTTCAAAAGGCTTCTGTTCTATGTCAACTGAGGACAACAACGTTGATAAGCTTCCGTCACGTGAAGTGGGGTACGATGTCCCGGTTGCACTAACTTCAATGAAACCAGGCCACCCTCTGCGTCGAGAAAGCCTTGACGCAAGAGGAGGAAAGAAACAGTTTCAGTCTGGGCTTTTGTTCCACGTTTTGCCGCTGTGCAGCAACATAACACTCTAATAAAGGACACGTTCATTCATAACATGCATGTGTCAGCGAGATATGGTGCCCTTAACATGAAACACGCCATCTCCTGGTTAAATAAAGGTTAAATAAATTGTTCTTTATGAGCCTGACCAGTTTGCCTGCTGCAGCGTGGAACTCATTTTTCCCTCGATGTCTATTGTTATAGTGTATCACTTTCCATTTATCGGTCTGGCTGCCTCTGCCTCTTCTAGGACCATGTCAGTAAGAGAGCTATGACTCCCATCCAAAATTTCTCACCCTAACTGTGTGTGTGTGTGTGTGTGTGTGTGTGTGTGTGTGTGTGTGTGTGTGTGTGTGTGTGTGTGTGTGTGTGTGTGTGTGTGTGTGTGAGTTTAGGAATGGAAGGGGGCTTTGGTTAGGCTAATGTCTATATTGCAGCAGAGCTGTCGTGCAGAAATCAGCAGCTTTCCTATAAACAGTGAGTGCAGCAATCCACTTAAGCTCCAGGGTGAGTCAGCTGTATGCTGGCCCTGGGCTTCGTGTCAAGTGTTATGGCTGATTGGGTTCTTTAATGAGGGAATGTTTGTTTCATTACATGAGTATCAGGAGAGGTGCTAAACGATCAACAAAAAAATGAGTCATGGCACATAATTGCTTCTGTAAATGTTACAATCGAAATGTCATACGCCAGGGCTCCTGAAGAGACTGTTAGTTGCATCCCCACAAATAACTTGAGCAACAAAGATACTTTGATAGATATATCTACATGTTTTCACACTTTCATACAAAGCAAGGGAGATTTAACAATCAAAACAGACTGTCCACATTGGAGCCACTGATTTAATTATGTAACTTTTCGTGAAGCCACCCCTTTTGTTCAACAATAGCCTACTACATTTCTAGTGTCTAAACAATGAGACCCAACCACTCAAGGCGTTTTCAACCAGTACAGTGGTAAAGGCGAGAAAATGTCGATGTCAGAGCTTCTTGTCAGAGAGCCTCATTTCTTTTTATAAATAGTCCAGCCCTTTTTTTTTTTATATATATATCAAGTAATGACTCATCGCCATTTACACATGACAACATCAATGGGGGCTTCAGAAAACATAACAGACGAGTCAAATGTTAAAAGCAGTCCCAGAGGGAGAACTGTAGCTACAGCGCTACACTTTCACCACGCAGGAGGGCAGGAAACACATTTAAGAAAACGATGATTGGTCTTCAAACTGGGCTTTGTGACCTGTGAGTGGCTTGCAGCAGCGGCCCAAATGGATTGTGGGATATTATTTATATTTTAGATCTTCATTTTTTCATCAGAATGTTTGAAGATTGTCCCTTAACAATACACAGTCCATTCACAAATGTCAAGGACCTCATTCATTCGACATGGTGGTCACTGAGGTCCTGCATGTGAACCGGGGCTGGATTGCAGAGTTCCCACAAGGCACGGCTGGACGCAGTTTAGAACCAAAAGAGGTGTCGGGGAGGGGGTGTAGGGACAGAGGAATGTTTCCTTGAGTGTAGAGTGATCACTGGCGACCCTGAATGGAGCCACGGGGGTTATAACTTGATGTGGGATTTCAACATGCAGTGTGCTGGTGCAGGGACACTGGAGGGTGATGAAATGAGAAGTGCACATGTGTGTAATCAGTCTGTAATTGGCAGTGGAGTGGCAGCTGTTGATGCTTAACCACTAATTACAGATTATGGAACCTCTCTGCTGTAGAAGATAAAGTGAAATAATATATACTTAATTAATCCTAGATTAGACATGTGGCTGGTCAAATTAAGAAAATCCATCATTTTAAGTTGGTTAGCGCCTAGAGTAAAGTTTGGAGTAAATGTTAATCCTATTACATTCTGCATGGCTTCCTATGAGACAGCTGAGTCACAGCCTAGTTATTGTGAATGTGAAGAAGCATCACCCTAGGCGCCATCTTGGGAGACGGAACCAACAAGAGTAGTATATACCTGCAGTAGAGGAGGCTGCCGTTTCAGTAGACACTAAAGTACTGTTAAACTAAAGGTAGATACTTGGGCTGAGGATCCTAGACCTGCGGCCTCTCCATTGCAGAAACATCCTGTTGAGCAACAGAGGCGGGAACCGATAGCATTCTGACACAGTGGGTCGTCAAATTCACATTCCCCTCATTATATGAAAACGTTACAAAAAAGTGGAATCACACATTTTTCATCTCCAATTATCGACCTGTATAAATGTGTGTGTGTATACAAAAAAAATCGATGCATAAAATACATACATACAGTATACATACATACAGACATACATACAATAAGGCCTTGTTATGCATTCATCTACCATTTCAGAAGTAAAAAGTTAATTTGAACTCCTGGTCTTAACCGAGTGCAGTGGCAGATGAAATATGTGTTTGCTCAGACGATACTAGAATAGGCGGACTATTCACTGGAGACGTGGTTTCGTAGGATTGCTTTTTATCCCCCACGCTCCCCATCCCCATTCCCTTGGGATAATGACGTGACAGTGCTGGCTGTGTTACTTTAAACATCTGTTTTCAAATCCACAGGCAGATTAGTGTCATTGCATGCACATCAATTGGCTTGTCAGAAAATTCCCACAGCCCTGCTGCTTCACAGATAGCCATCGCATAGAGCCACTGCCTCTCCGTCTCGGAAACCATGGCGCAATTGGCGCATGCCATTCGCCGCGCTTCGACACAACTTGCGACGGTCACCTCTAGTTCCAAGGAGGTTTCCCCACAGGAGTGACACAAAGGCTCACCGACCACTCCGAGCCAGCCTGACATTTCCCTTCCAATAGCCTGGCGTCTCCCTCGTCTCCCTTGTGTCTGGCATCCCCTTGTCTTAGCCCTCTGAGCTCTACTAAATTCCCCCCCATCCCCCCCCTGCCCCCACCTCATGGGTCTTACAACGCTTGCTGAGCTTCTTCTTTCCCTCTATTTCACTTCTGATTCCTCATCCACCTCTTTACTCTCTCTCCACTCCTCCTTCTCCTCCTCTTCCTCCTCAACTCCTCTGTCTCCCCTGTGCTCCACTATGACCGACTCTTCTTTCCACTCCTACTCACTCATGTGTTGCTCCTGCTCCTTCTTTCATACCATCCGCCTCTCTCCCACTCTCATCTCCACTCCTTGCACACTCTCCTTTCATCTCTCTCTCTCACTCTCTCTCTGCCTCTCTCTCTCTCTCTCTTGCTCTCTCTCTCCCCCCCCCCCCCTCTCTCTCTCTCTCTCGCTCGCTCTGTTCCAGCCGTGGAGAAGCAGAAGCATCAGCAGTAACAGCAGCAGTGTCATCCAGCCACTGAGCTGGCTGTGCATGGAGCTGGAGACCTCTTTTGCTTCCCTTCTTCTCAATATTTGCTCATGTTTTCCTTCCCTCCGCCAAACTCGCATTCCTCGTCCTCCTCTGAGCCATCCCCCTCGGACTCTGGTTTATTTAAAAAAATATTCCAACCTCTTCATTGTCTATTTTATTATGTTTTTTTCCTTGAACGGAATTTGTCTGCTCGAAAGACCTCTACCAAGTTTAAATTGTTGTCTTTGTAGTGGACATCATTTTCGATTTTTATCTCTTTCATTATATTTTTCAATTTTTATTTCAAGCCCATCATTTCAATTTTTTGGTCTAAGACAGCACAACTACTGAGGTGACCTGGTCTTTTTTTGGGATTAACATGACACTCTTGGCAGTAAGGTAACTATATACATCTTTCTAACTTAAACAAATATGCATTCATATATTTCATGAACCTATTACTAACCTATTACCTACAACTACACGGTGCATTGTTGGCTTAATTTATTTGTGACTGTGTGTCTAACCTGATTGCAATATCCCTAATATAGTAATTTGACATACTTTCTTTTCACAGGGATTGAGAGGATCACTACGCGTGGTAGGAGAGAAGGGGGGGGGGGGGGGGTGTTGTTATGTTGATCTTAACCAAGATGGAATAGCCAAGATGGACATTACAGCGATCGGGCCACCTTTCATGACAACGGTATCGGTGCAAAACTCTTCTTTGGAGGGCTTAAACCACACAGTCCCTTCGCCACAATATCCTGAACCGCCGCACTCCAGGTGGGCATCAACGGCAATCGTCTTGCTGGTCACGGTGATCATCCTGGGCACAGTGGTGGGCAATGTGTTGGTGGTGGTGGCCGTGATCACCAGCCGAGCTCTGCGTGCTCCCCAGAACCTGTTCCTAGTGTCCCTGGCGTCTGCAGACATCCTGGTGGCCACCTCGGTGATTCCCTTCTCCTTGGCCAATGAGGTGAGTTTTTTTTTTTTTTTGGGATTAACCTAAAAGGTATGTTTTCTTTTGTGTTGTAAAGGACGGGATGCCACAGATGATTAATCCATGGAAATGTTCTTCTTCTTCATTACCATTCAGTGATTTCTCTTTTGAAGTCAGGAGGTTGGGTTGTGGTTACGGTCTTGCAGGTGTTGCCAGATCGTCTTGCTTTTGGATATGCTGCCCGAAGTTTCCCCTCCTACGTTACATGCTTCATTCCCTGGCCTCTTTCTGCTCATGATTGGTTGTTATACTCCAGATTGAAAGATCATTTCAGGGTTTTTCAACCTTGACCCTATTTCCAAAAATCCTTTGATGCAATTTTTGAAAATGTTCCAGTGTTTAGAGAGAGCGCCTCGGCCTTAGCAGCCTATTCACAGCTTAGGGGTGCCAATAGTTCCATCGAGTATGTCCTCTAGAAGAGCTTGTTGTTGCCACTGACAGGCTCAAGAAGAGGTCTCGCTCTGAAATCTCATGTTCTGAAAAGATGAGCTGTTGCAAGCAATGTTCCTATTGTCATTGCAATCTCATTCCTCCTGCAAACTTTTAGAATATAACAAACAGACCCGATAAAACAACAAAGCAAAAAAGTTGTATTTTCTCCAAGTAACCTTTCCTTAACGTAATCAGACACTAACAATCTGAGCATAACAGGTTTCAAAAACCAGACACTGATGGAGGATGTATATTGACAGGTAGCTACTGGCCTTAAGGGATACATTGCAGCCGTGAACGGGTTGTATTGAGCGCACCCGTTCAATACTGGACCAATTAAAAATGAGGATTGTTGTCAACATACTCACTTATACCCAACATAATGGGGAATAGAGGTGTCCAGGTTGAAAAACACTGTCGTTTTCCTTTAGGCTTGTGCTCTATGCTTGATCAAATGTATTTTTCCTTGCTGCAGTGCACACTTAAGGTGCAGGAAATACCAAAAATTATAATTGTTAACGTTTTTTCAAATTGCAACCTTAAATAAATTCCATGAAACTATCTAATAAAATTGATATCCACAAATTCCACCATACTCTTGTGTGTATTCATATTCATATTCACTGTGTGCCCAAAGTACCTCTGAGACTAACTAATTTCTAGTTTATTATAGCTGCTTTTCATTTCACTTTCATTTTCGATGTCTGGACGTCATTATTGTAAAACTTCCATTAAATGTTGACAAATTAGCCTTTTTTATGCAGCCATTCAACAACAATGCATGAGTGCTCCACGGTGCAATTTAATCACATATCCTGCTCCAAAATGTTGCCAAAATACATCATACAGCACACTATGTAATGTATTTGTAAGATGTCGGCAAAACCATTTCCGATGATGAATTTGCTTGATGAGTAGACAACTCGTTAACTCGCGTACGGGTTTGCACACTTCTCACACTGCCTGTGCATAATTAACAACATGTGCATTCTGTCCAGACCGTGATAAAGGATCAATAGAGCGGTGAATATGTTGCTTTGTGCCTAGTTTCTATGTATTTAAACAAAAGACTGTTACAGGCTTTTTCTCAGATCTGGCCTCTTTAGACCCGATTGTTCCTTTATACAGCCGGTCTGGATGGCAGCTCATCAATTCAGGTTATTGTATTCAATCTAGTGCTCAATTTAAACATTTATTGTTTGATATGATGATTCAGCCTCAATGTGAAATGTGTTTAGTTCAGCTACATTTTGAAGTCATCATTTTGGCCAAGAGATTCAAACCACTTCCTCACAGTGAATGTTTTACCTCCACCTTGCAGAGGAACCATAGGACCCCTGACTCCCAGATGGCGCCCTTGATGGCTAAAAGCATGACTAAAACGTTTTCTTGTCTTCCTAGGTCATGGGCTACTGGTTCTTTGGTCCCACCTGGTGCTCCTTCTACCTCGCTCTGGATGTTCTATTTTGCACCTCCTCCATTGTCCACCTGTGCGCCATCAGTCTCGACCGCTACTGGTCTGTCACCAAGGCCGTCAGCTACAACCGCAAGAGGACGCCCAAGCGCGTTAAGACCATGATCAGCGTCGTGTGGCTGATCTCCATCGTCATCTCATCGCCGCCCCTGCTCATGCACCATCAGGAGGAACCGGACAGGAGCCGGCCGGACGAAAAGGACACCCTGCAGCAGAAGTGTCTCCTCAACAACCAGACCTGGTACATCCTCTCCTCCTGCCTGGTGTCTTTCTTCGCCCCGGGGGTCATCATGATCCTGGTCTACTGCAAGATCTACCGCGTGGCCAAGCAGAGAGCCTCCACCGTGTTCGTGGCGAAGAACGGGATGGACCGGCGGCCGTCGCACTCGGAGACCTGCTTTGACCCCGCCAGCGGGAACTTCCAGGGGGGCGGCTCGGGCCTGGCCCGGTCCTGGTTTCAGACGGAGAGCCCGCGCGCCGTGTGCCGCCACAGCTCGGCCATCGGGGGCGGCCTCGGCGACGGCCACCGGCGCAGAGAGGTGGAGGACATAGAGCTGGAGGAGAAGAGCTGCAAGTCCGAGACCAAAACGTCCTCCTCCTCGTCCTTGTCTTATTTCGGCCCGTCCTGCGTGTTCTCCAGGAGAGCGAGCGGCAGGGCGGCGACGGAGGAGGAGGAGGAGGAGGAGGAGGCGGGGAGGGTTAAAGGGACGGCGAACACCCTCCAGCCCCCCCCGCCTCCTCACGCTCCCTCCTGCCCCTCCTTGTCATGGGTGTCGACGTCGGACCAGTGCTCCCACCACCTCCTCCTGCCCTCTCCGCTGCCTCCGCCGGGCGGCCACGTCTCCCTGTCCAAAACCAAAGTGGCTCAGATGAGGGAGAAGCGCTTCACCTTTGTGCTGGCTGTGGTGATGGGGGTCTTTGTCCTGTGCTGGTTCCCCTTCTTCTTCACCTACAGCCTCCATGCCGTGTGCAGGGAGAAGTGCCCGATCCCCGACACACTCTTCAACCTGTTCTTTTGGATTGGCTACTGCAACAGCTGCCTCAACCCAATCATATACACCATCTTCAACAGAGACTTCAGAAGGGCCTTCAAGAAGATTTTATGTCAGGCCCGTAAGGGAAAATAGGGAACTTTTACAAAGGGCTTGAATATTCCGAATATTCACCCCAGAGGCTTTCCATGCACACACACACACTAGGAAAATGAGTTATTTTTCACATGTCGCCCACTCGATGCACTTCCAAGTGACTGGTGTCTCAGTCCAACGTAAACAACTACAAAGTATGGGCCAAAGCTTTAATCCGTTATTTTCCTTGGGGACATTAAAGTGCTTTATATATATATATATATATATATATATATATATATATATATATATATATATATATATATATATATATATATATATATATATATATATAGGTATGTTTCTATGTATGTATGTGTATGATTACAATTATATATAATAATATATTATATATAATATAAAATATTACATTACATACTATATGTATTTATATATGTATGTATACAATTATATAATATGATATATTACATAGTAATGTATAACATATATTTATTTATTTATTTATATAATATATGTTGTATCTCTGTTATTATCCGTGTCTGTTGACAGCAGGCAGCTAGGGGGCAAAGACATTAAGAATTCATATCTGGCTAGCAGATGGGCTGAACTGCTGTAAACAAAACAAGGATGAGGAGGGAGAGAACATTCTTTATTAACAGGCTCATTGAGGGAGGATAATTATTATTTTATAATTATTCTCAACAGCTCAGGACAAATAAGCCCTTCAGATATGATAATGATAATAATTAAGATCATGGCTTTACCGGCTTCGCAAAGCAAAGCCAATTTTGGCTGTAGCAAAATTACAACAAGTTAGTTTTGTTTTTAACCTGGCTTGATCAGCTAAATGTTTTCTGTTTAATGTATGAAATAATAATTGTAACAAAAACTAAGTGTAAATGTATCTTTATGATCTACTTTCTTTTCCTGAACTGGTCAAGAAAAGAAAACAACAATACTGACGATCATTCATCACCTTCGTCCAAAAATGGACACCTCTTGTTGTGAACTGAGGCGTGGAGACAAGACTGCACTGTGTTGAGTGAGCTCAATCTGTTTACATTGTTTGAGTCCGGCAGCAGCCTAATAGCTCTCACCATGTGCCAAAATCCATTTGGTATCCAACAAGCACAATCACAGACTGTATGGCACCTGACAACGCACATGTCAGCCAATGGCCAAATATGGAATTGTTATACAGTATTCTGTGTGTTTTACATAAAGTGGGGGATTCTTTTTTTCCTTGAATTGAAATACAGAATGGAAGCAATACATGTGCATTGTCTAACAATATTGTAAATGTAAAAGTAGTTGTGAATATACTGTACCCAAATACCGTCCAACTTTATGTTTTGGGGGATGTTTTCAATGTAAGCCAAAAACATACAGTGGCAATGTATTTGGATAATTTATCAGCAGAAGCAAGTTGAACAGAGGTGTGTGGAAAATGCAAAAAGAGAGATAAAAGATTTATGAGAGCCTGATTGACAACAGCTAAAAATAAGTTGTTCAACATCCTGATATAAATCTTTCTCCCCGAGACAAATGACAATCAATGTGTTCAGAAAATTGGATTTTATCAACTATTTCGGAAACCAATAATCTGTCAGTAAATTTTTACCCTGTGAGAAATTAACATTTACTGAAATGTTATATTTGGGATGGAAGCCTGTATCTCGATGGACAGCATTCTCCCTTTATCCAAACCTATTCAACATACAGTATTGACACAGTGTAAACACACACAACCCTACATTCATTTCAACATTCTGCAGGCATTCTTCTGAATAAATATTCCTGGAACCAACTCAAAAGTTATATTCCAAATGCATCACCACCATATGGCCTTGGGCAGGCCCAGACGGACCTAGTGGCACTGCATCTATTACCACTCACACAACAATATGTCAGTCGAGTTCCATACAGGACTGACCAGGGAGTACTTGTTTTCAGCAGGGGTTTGCGGTAGCAACAAATCATCACCAAGCACTGATAAGTAATAAGGTATGATATTGATTGGTCTTGAACAGAGAAGAGAGAATAAACTAATATTACTGCTAGATGGGCCGTTGCCTGATAAGAATCATTGTCTGAAGTTTTGATTCAAGATCTTGTTATAGCATCCTTAAAAAACAATAGTCTTTCAAATATTTTTTTCTATAAGGTCTACCCATCTAGTTTCCGACTGATCTTGGATGTTTTGTGATTGATGATGTGATGATTTGTACAAATTCCATCTTGCTCGGCCTCCCTCACGCTCTCCAGTAAATCACAACAAAAAAACCCCATCTTGATTATTCTCCTCTTCCCAAAAGTGTCCCGAGCACATTCTTGCTTCCGTTTATTAAACTCGAGTGTCGCCCGGAAAAGAAAAGCTCTTTCAAGGGTTTTCTAAAATGGGAAGCCCTTCAACGAATGTTCCCTCTTGTTTAAACACACATTTTAAAGAGAAACGCATGCGTATGTATCTCCTGCCACACCTCTGAATGAAACCATCATGCAAAGCTCATACCCCATAGTCAAAATGAGCACACGCATATGCATCGCTGGTATGTGGATGTTCTTTTGGTGGGAAGCCAGGTTCCCCCAGACTAAACTACAGCACCTGGTGTCTTCTATCCATATGGTTTGGACACCCTGCATCCAGTACTATAGAGACATGGTTTCTAAAAATATATATTCTGTGTTTGTACATTACATGACGACAGCGGTGGGAGCTCTAATAGCAGAGGAGAAGTAGGTAATTGTGTAAACCATCCATATTTTTGTTATTTTCGCAGCTACCGGCTGCAGTCAGTCGTTTCACAAACTGATGCATGTAATGCAGTACTAGGCAGATAGAGATATGACAGATATTTCTGTTGTTATTTATTCATTCACGTAGATACAGTTCATAGAAATAATTATTATTCTCCAAAACTTGTTGCCTAGTTCCCGATGGAGAGGCAATTTCTGTCTAGACATTTATTCTTCATCACCTACGGCTATTTTCTCCAATTGTAACCACAGTTGTCTCTAAAGATGAATCAAAAACAAAAATCATTCAGTTCAAGTCGTTACAAAAGGTTCCAATACAATAGCTCATCACAGTTGCATTAGTACCTGGATGGATATTGTATAATCATAAACAATAGTTTCTTTATCTGTACTCCTACCCCATGTCCAATATAATTTATGTGCTTCTTATGTTGAAATGAGGGATGTCAACTCAGATGAAAACCACCATGTGATCATTCAGCAGCATTTGTTGTTTATTATGTTCTTGTGGTGGATTTGGACAAAACCAAAGATATCTGCCGCTCATTAACACCAATAATAATCAGCTATTCTATTTCTATTTCTATATTTTTTCTTCTATTTCTGATGCGTCTTATGACATCATCGCTTTATTGTTACAATTGAAGTGCGAGAGTTAATGCATCAAATGGAATGGGTATTCAGTGTTTGAGATTGAACAACAGAGTGGAGAGGAGCACAGATAAAGTGAAGACGCAGACTCTATTCTGACCACGGCTGCTTCGATATATTTCACTCATCTAACCTTTCATCTTGTGAACTTCATTCCTCTCACAAAAGAAAGAAATGATGCAAGGACAAATTATGATCAACCCAAGTAATGGTCTAATGATGAAGAAGACCAGACTATGTCTTCTGTTGTCTTGACCGAGGCCCAAATAACCATCCTCACGACCCTTAGTAATGAAATGCCTGATGAAACCCCCTGCACACTCTGACACTAGCTCTCCCTTCAGTCCTCCAACACATCTGCACTTCTGTGCACTCTAAGCGAAAAGTAATGTGGTTTGTTATCTCCCGGCCTAAGAAGAAGCAGAAGAGAGCCATTGAGACGTACTTGAAATACGAATGAAAGAACCTCCCTTCGGTGTCTGAAAGGGCCCTCTCCACACCTTCCATTCCTGTTTATTTCTCATTTTTATTTCTCTTCTTTGCCTGTCTGCCTGCCTTAGGAGTTTTTGTGCCGCCCTCTTGTCCGGCCAAATCCTAGCTTCTCACCTTAGGTTCTTTCACCCTACCCAATATGTATATGCTCAAAGCATTCCTGTTTAAATACAAACTATAGATGTGATATTTATGTATTTTATTGTAAAAAACAACGGTGCCATGCACAAAGAGTGCCAAAACCCTTATGGGTGTACAAGACTCCAAAAGTACAGTTTTTGGTGCAGTGGCCAGATATAAAATGTCCTTATTATATGTTATTTTACAGCTCGGTTTTCAATTAAATATTCTGCCTTCTCTCCGAAGCTTGGCAAATAAAATCTGCGACAAAAAAGTAGCAGCAGTTCTCTTCCCGAAGCATTACTCAAGATTTTTATAAACCCAATGTAATATTCAATTGATACAACCCCTTCCACACACAGTATTTAAGAGTGACGTAAAACATCTCAATATATTCCAAGACCTCCGATGTATTGGAAAGGGAATTAAAAATCATCTCCTCACCACACACACTAATTGCATCCACCACTGAAGTAAAACTAATTGGATCCTTTGTGGTGTGGTGGTCTCGTGCTAGGTATGACTCGGAGAGTGATAAATGTTCAACAACGTGGTTTATTCTAACAGAGACACAAGGTAAACGGGCTTGCGTTCTGGAGGTGGTTCATGAAGCATCTCCCATTCTGGAGGTGTCCCATGAGGCGTCTCTCGAACACAGGTAAACAAACAGTTATATAGGGAGTGGGCGGAGCGGTAAATAGGCCACGCCTACATGTTCTAATTTACCCAGGTAAACCTTGGTTCTGTCTGGGCTTAAACGGAAACTGCAAAGTGGCCATGTTTGTAGTCTTCAACTTATCTATAAAATCATTAAAAACTTATATGGTGCTATCCATTATGTGATGAAGAAACCATTCATAACAGTGGTTAGCTTGAAACATGTTATCAGAAATAGCATAGACTAAAATAATTTACATCACTGCTCCCATACGCTTTATATGTGAGCACCCACAGATGTCCGCTGAGCCCCGATCACCTGAATGACCAGTTAGCCAACACCCTGAATGGGAGTGGGAGTTCATCACAGCCCTAAGCTACCCATTGGGAGCCGGTCTCCTGAGGCCCATTGTCAAAACGGCTATGTAGGGCAACTCCTGCTGACAAACATAAATTCACCCAAGAAAATAAAAAAATGTGGCCACAGTGGCATGAATAAAGTTATGTGAATGTGTCCATAGATACCAGCCCTTTCCCTGTATTGTATCTACATAAACACTGCTCTCTGTTGGCCTACAGCTTGCATTTTGTTTTGCAAAATGGTTATGCATTTTATACATTGCGCAAAAAATGTGTTCCCATTATGTTTTGCAATGTAAATGATCTATCTGGTTCCGAGCTACACTATAGAGTGGCGAAGTCACGCTTCTTCCGGTAGAGCCCATGGGACCTATGAGAACGAAAAATAAGAATGAGTTTCAATGGAGAGAAAGTTATTATTTTCTGGTCCCAGTCTTTCTATCGACCTTCGACCAGCATCAGTTTGCTTATAAAGCAAACAGGTCGACAGCTGATGCAATCGCCACTGTCAACCACACTGCAGCGTGTCACCTGGACAAACAGGGGAATTATGTTAGGATGCTTTTGGTTGACTTTAGTTCGGCGTTTAACACAATCTTGCCGAACATTCCCATCAGGAAGCTGACTGACCTGGATTTCCCGGCCCCAACCTGTAAATGGATTTACAGCTTCCTGACGGACCGTCCACAGACAGTGAAGATGGGGACACAAACATCTTCCACCCTGACACTCAGCACAGGCTCCCCTCAGGGCTGTGTGTGTGCTGAGCCCCTTCCTGTATTCTCTTTAAACGCATGACTGCGTCCCCGCCCAACGCTCAAATGTCATCGTCAAATTTGCGGATGACGTGAGTCATGAGTGATGGCGGGTCTCATCTCCAACGGTGACGAGACGGCATCCAGGGAAGAAGTCCAGAGGCTCACAGCCTGGTGTTCAGCTAATAAGCTTTTGCTGAACACCAAGCAAAACCAAGGAGATGATGTTTGACTGGAGCAGGACAAGAGGTGTCCTCGCCCCACTGCAGATAGACGGGGTCTGCGTGGAGAGGGTCTCCTCCTTCAAGACCTAACCTGGCACACACCAACATGGCTGCTGTGTTCAGTAATGCTCAGCAGAGGCTATATTTTCTAAGACTGCTGAGAAAATGCCAGGTGGGGACAAAGCTGCTGCAGACCTTCTACCACTCTGCTGTTGAAAGTGTACCCCCCCCCCCCCCCCCCCCCCCCCCCCACACTCATATTTTATATTCGCATATTTATTAACTTATTGTTGCTTATTGTTGTTGTCTGTGTTTGCATTTTGCACTGCTTTATTTTGCACTGTGGGTGGTGAGCACCACCCCATGTACAAGTTTGCACAATGACAATAAAGTCTGAAATCTCAAATCTCAAATCTATATGTCCCGGATTACACATATGTTGTTTGTGGATTTAAATGATCATTTTTCATGTCAAGAGTTTGACAGTTTGACGGTTTATGGTGCGAACGTTCCGTTAAAGGCTGTAGAGAAAACACAATGAGAAAGACTACATGTCTCGTATGTGACGTCACGCTCCCTGCGACTGGCGTGGACAAGACGACAATGTCTAACTGAAACTCTCCACATGCCCCGACTTAAAATGCTTTTCCCCTCTTTCGATGCTTTTATCCTCCCCTTAGAAAAAAGCGGTGAAGTGGAGCAGAGAGATCGCCATGTCTGTACCAGTGTGGATACCGGATTGACTCGGCTGCCAAATCGACTCGGGGTCCTGCGCTTACAGATGACGTATCGACACTTGCCAACGGACAAAACCCGGAAGGGTTGTTTATAAACGGGGCTCAATCATGGACATAAAAAGAAGGCTCAATCTGTTTTGGTTTTGATTTCATTGAACGCAGCCCGTTCTTTCGCACAAACAAAGCCATTGGAAACACGTCTGAAAGCACTGATGAATGCATATGTAACCCAGTTCCTGTTAGGGAACCCGTTAAGTGAATGGAGTTAACCGATTCTTCTTTTATATATAACCCAAGTATAGGCAACAATAATTTGTACATAAGATTATTATTCATAGATTAGAAAACAAAAGGAGATCGTTAATACTTGGGAATAACATGGGAATGAATGAAACGCGCATGCGCATTTAAAAGACAGCGTTTCCAGGAAGTGCGTCATTATTGCACATCTAGGCCCCCGAGTTGATCTGGCAGCCGAGTCAATCCGACACCCACACCGGAGTTCCAAGTGCGGCTGGTGACGTATATCGTTCGTGTCGAGAGCCGCGAAGAGCTGTAGTTCACAAAGCGGCCTCACATAAAACCTAACATTATCAAACTTCTTCACGGAAATGTTTAGTTTTCTTGCATAAAAAATTATCATTTAAATCCACAAACAACACATGTGTAATCCAGGGC